>NW_027713743.1:0-328 GCF_054177405.1 Leptonychotes weddellii | reverse complement strand
CGCGTCTGAGCGTGCGCGTGTCTGAGCGTGTCTGAGCGTGTCTGAGCGTGCGCGTGTCTGAGCATGTCTGAGCGTGCGCGTCTGAACGTGCACGTGTCTGAGCATGTCAGCGTGCGCGTCTGAGCGTGCACGTCTGAGCATGCGCGTGTCTGAGCGTGCGCGTGTCTGAGCGTGTGCGCGTCTGAGCGTGCGCGCGTGCCTGAGCGTGCGCGCGCGTCTGAGCATGTCTGAGCGTGCGCGTGCCTGAGCGTGCGTGTGTCTGAGCGTGTCTGAGCGTGCGCCGTGCATCTGGATGGGGAAGGAAATCGCCGGGCCAGGGCCTCCCGTG
>NW_027713742.1:0-328 GCF_054177405.1 Leptonychotes weddellii | reverse complement strand
CTGCTTCCAGAAAGTGGTCGCTTTTCTGATGAGAGAGTTGTTGCTCTTCTTTTCTTCAATCTCCTGTTGAGTTTGTAGGTGTTCAGAATGGTTTGATCCCTATCCAGACTGAATTCCTGAGAGGAGACGAAATCCAGGTTTCCTACTCCTCCGCCATCTTGCTCCGCCCTATAATTATTTCTTATGTAATTGTATTTTAAATCAGATGAAAAAAATGAATTACAAACAAAAATACTTTTACATTATTTTTAATATTTACTTCCAAAATTAAATTTACTGCTGTTCTTTATTTTTTCTTGAAGATTTGAATTACTGTCTAGTAATCTTT
>NW_027713741.1:0-328 GCF_054177405.1 Leptonychotes weddellii | reverse complement strand
GGCGGGAGGGACGTCAGCTTCTGCAGCATCCCGTGTGGGTGTAACTATCGGGCTGTGTTACCAGGGGAATCCGGAGGAAGGCACCCCAACCCGCAGAGTCTGTGGTCCCCGGAGGAGCTCCTCTCGCCTTGGCCCCCACGCCCAGCCTCGGCTCACGGGGCAGCAGCAGCTCACAGAACCTGCTTCTGCCTCTTGGGGGTCTGGGGCGGCCGCAGCTCTGCCGGCCCGTGGGCAAACGGGCAGCCGTCTGAAGGCAAAACACAACCGTCAGGGTGGTGACTGAAGAACCAGCAGATGCGGGTCTTGAAGGCCTCCGAGAAGAGCCTCC
>NW_027713740.1:0-328 GCF_054177405.1 Leptonychotes weddellii | reverse complement strand
CTTAGTGAACTTGGTACTAGTATCATGCACAGAACTTATTCATGACAGCCCATGACTCAGGGCCAGAAAACTATTATCTGAAGGAAGGTTTGTTTGTTTTTTTGTTGTTGTTGTTGTTGGTTTGTTTTTGAGAGAGAGAGCATGCGAGAGAGGTGGGAGGCAGAGGGAGAGGGAGAGAGAGAATCTTAAGCAGGCTCCATGCCCAACACAGGGCTCTAAGCGGGGCTTGATCTCACGACCCCAAGACCATGACCTGAGCCAAAATCAAGAGTCCGATGTTCAACTGACTGAGCCACCCAGGTGCCCCTGAATGAAGGAGTTTAAAAGT
>NW_027713739.1:0-328 GCF_054177405.1 Leptonychotes weddellii | reverse complement strand
TTTTTTTTTTTTTTTAAAGATTTTATTTATTTATCTGAGACAGAGAGAATGAGAGAGACAGAGAGCACATGAGAGGGGGGAGGGTCAGAGGGAGAAGCAGGCTCCCTGCCGAGCAGGGAGCCTGATGCAGGACTCGATCCAGGGACTCCAGGATCATGACCTGAGCCGAAGGCAGTCGCTTAACCAACTGAGCCACCCAGGCGCCCAGAAATGTTTTTAAAATAGGACGAAGAGTAAGCAGGTGAAATGGAAACAAGAGACAGGGACACGAGTCAGAGCTATAACTCGTGTATTAGGGTTCTCCAGAGAAACAGACCATTATATAAAA
>NW_027713738.1:0-328 GCF_054177405.1 Leptonychotes weddellii | reverse complement strand
TACTTTCAGTATATACCTAGGAGTGGAGTAGATGGGTTATATGGTATTTGGTATATATGGTAATTAACAGATGGTTATATGGTATTTAATGTTTAATATTGAGGAATCGCCAGGCTGTTTTCCAAAGCAGTGGTACCATTTTGAGTTTCCACCAGGAGTGTATGAGTATTACAATTCCTCCATGTCCCTACCAACAGTTGTTACTGACTGCTCACAGCCTTTAAGCCTCACCCTCACTGTTGCTTTCCCTACATCTGGGCAATCTGATAAGGACTAGGAGTCCTTCCTTTGGCAACAGCAGGAGATTCAAACCATGCAAACCTCTTGC
>NW_027713737.1:0-328 GCF_054177405.1 Leptonychotes weddellii | reverse complement strand
AGGGGGGGTAGACTGGCCCAGCAGCCAACATCTCTCGCCTGAGCTCTGGTCTTCATTTTCACTGACTGCCAAATTATTGCTCATCCTGCATCCTGTATCTCCAAATCTTTATTTCCTTATATGTAAAATGGTGATGCTAATAACCAAACTTTGGGACTCTGGAAGATTTAACAGAAGAATGTATAGGAGAGGGGCGGAGCAAGATGGCGGAGGAGTAGGAGACCTGGATTTCGTCTCCTCTCAGGAATTCAGCTGGATAGGGATCAAATCATTCTGAACATCTACAAACTCAACAGGAGATTGAAGAAAAGAAGAGCAACAACTCTCT
>NW_027713736.1:0-328 GCF_054177405.1 Leptonychotes weddellii | reverse complement strand
TTCCCTCTCTCACTGTGTCTCTCTCTGTCAAATGAATAAATAAAATCTTAAATAAATAAATAAATAAATAAATATAAAGACACATACAGATGAAAAGTAAATGGATAGAGAAATACGCCATGCTGACATTAATAATAAAAAAAAACAGGAGTAGCTGTATTAATTTCATAACTGAGCAGACTTCAAAGTAAGGAAAATTATCAGAGATAAAGAAGGACATTACATAGTAATAAAGGGGTCAATTCTCCAAAAGACATAACAGTCCTTAATGTGGATGCATCTAATAACAGAGCACCAAACTATGTGAAGCAAAACCTAATAGAACTGC
>NW_027713735.1:0-328 GCF_054177405.1 Leptonychotes weddellii | reverse complement strand
TTCCCCTTGCTCTCCCCATTCTCATTTTTTCCCTTTGTTATTTTTATTTTATTTTTACTATAGAATCATCTTGTTACACCACCAATGGGACCACTACATTGTGGCAACAAAGGAAGTATCTGTCAGATAAGGTACACCAACTAAGAATGAACAAAACATCAGCTGAGTTGAGGATATTATCCAGATCCTTTACCATGACCTAGTCTTATCCATTCTTTTGTCCTGAGCCAATTACACTCTGCCTGAGCTTATGACCAACTTCCTCCCTTGACCAAGCTCAATGCATATTGCATGACTCCAACCAATTTTAGCTGGTTGTGTCCCAAGG
>NW_027713734.1:0-328 GCF_054177405.1 Leptonychotes weddellii | reverse complement strand
CTGCTCTGCATCACCCTGCCCCATCCTTGGCTTTACAGTTACTGTCGCCTTCTGGAATGATCTTGGGTAAGCCATCTAGCAGAGCCCTCGACGCCTGCCAGGGCCTCAGGAAACATCTGTGGGGATAAAAATGAATAAAAAAAAAAATGCGTGAGAACACGAAGAGCAACTGTAGAGTCCCTTCCTGGGTCTGGAAGCCACAGGGGCTCCTGAACCTGAGTCTGGTGACCAATATGGGCGAACCGCTCACTTCAGGAGCCCCAGCCTGCACTCAGAGGGGACGCTGGTGGCCACACAGGGCATGGTGGGCAGTGTTCTCACGGCAGTG
>NW_027713733.1:0-5702 GCF_054177405.1 Leptonychotes weddellii | reverse complement strand
GGAGGCCCATGCTCTGCTACTAACTAGCTGTGTGATCTGGGACAACTTGCTTAACCTTGCTGAGTCTCAGTTTTCTCAGCTGTAAAATGAGAATAAAGGTAAGGCCAAGTTGGGGGCACCTGGGTGGCTCAGTTGGTTAAGCGACTGCCTTCGGCTCAGGTCATGATCCCGGAGTCCCCGGATTGAGTCCCGCATCGGGCTCCCTGCTCGGCGGGGAGTCTGCTTCGTCCTCTGACCCTATCCCCTCTCATGTGTTCTCTCTCTCTCATTCTCTCTCTGTCAAATAAATAAATAAAATCTTTAAAAAAAAAAAAAGATAAGGCCAAGTTGGAGTAATGTATTAAGGTGTCCAACACTGGTGTGGGCTTATATGAATGTCCATTAATCGTTGTGCCTCCCCCTCTCCTTCCCTTAGACTGTACTACCCTGCCGACTTGTGGTTCTCCCATTCAGGATTTCCACTCCTGGAGTCTATTTGGTGGTGGCAGGGGTGCTGTCCGCGGTGCTGAACCACGCCTACTGCTTGCTCTTAGTTCCAGATGCGTTCTCTCCTGTCTGAGCGCAGTCTGGCTGGCTTGCTCTGAAAACCTCACCACCACCCCCAAGGCAGCCCCTGCAGATGACCTGGAAGACAAAGGCCCAAGTGTCCTCCTAAGGTTCTGCCTCCCCATATCCCAGAGTGATTAAACTGAGGGCAGGGGGCAGACGCACCCAAAAGAAGAGTACGCTGACCTCCAGCCCATATGGACACAGAAAATCGCCAGCTTCAGCCAAGTAATAGTCCAGCTGCTTGGCTCCAGCATTTGTGTCTGAGGTTTGTATTGTTCTGGTTGATTCCTGCTCTCCTTTTGGGTTCTGGTTTTCTCTGGACTTTTGTTAGCTGGACAATACCTTTGCCCTCTCCTTCCCTCAGCCCTAGTTCCACTTGATCAGAAGTTGATCTGGAAGTGAGGGGACAGGCAGTCCATGCAAATATACCCCAATTGGACACTTCTGGCTTCTGCAAAGCCAGCTTCTCTCTGAAATACTGGAACCAGCACACAGTGCGTGTGTTCCAGAAATCCACACTGTGCATCAGGTCAGGCCAAAGCTCCAGTCCACCCCAAGGCCAATAGACAGGGTGAACATCCTCCTGAAGACATTAGAAATTGGGGGGTAGGGGGGACATGAGGCTGCAGCCCAGAATCTCGATAAAACAGCATCTCCAAGGGAGGGTTTTAGAAGAGAGAAAATTCTCCCAGCCGAACCTTATTTGCAGAACATTAACAGTTCATAAAGCACTTTCTCAACCACCCACCTCATTGGTTCCAGCAGCAGTCACATGTAGTACTATTATCCTATTTTATAGGGAAGGAAGATGAGTTTCAAAGAAGTAGAGTAACTTGCCTAAGGCCACTGGGAAAAAGCAGCAGTATGTGGACTTGAACTCTGGACTTGGGAAGTCCCATTCTCCCTGTCCTCATACCCCAGGCCACCTTACTCAGGAAGGTAGGGCAGTTGGCAGAAAACAAGGAGGGCCCACCCCACCTCTACACACCTGCAATCAGTGCTTCCAAGGCAGGGCACACCTGGGCTCAGCAAGGCTGAAGCACCAGCTCTCCAGGCAACTCCTCTACTTTCACCCCCTCGCTGTCCTTTCCAGCATTTCTCATCCGAGCCTCTGTGCTCTGTTCCCCGAGCCACAGCCTTAGGGGCAGCTGTGCCCAACAAGGCCCCCTTCAGAGGTCCCCACCTCTCCACTATGTGCTGGGCCTTGTAGGGGACTTGAGCGCCCTCCCTGCACACATCAAACCCAGATCAGTACCAGTCCTTGGTGAGCACGCGGAGTGTGCCCAGTGCTTTACACAGAACAAAGCTAACTCTGTGGAGTAGGCATCATGATGTCCATTAAAAAAAAAATCTTACTGAGATTCTGAGAGGTAAAGAACTTGCCCAAGGCCACCCAGCTCACTAGGAGTAGAGACACATTTGAACCCCAGTGCTGCCTACACTTTTTCCAACCATGCCCACTAGTCGGAGCTGATGGCTGGGAAGTGGGGGCAGGCAGGGGAGACTGAAGGGATTCTGGAAAGCTTTCTTGGAGGCAGAGCACTTCTGAACTACCCCAGATCCAGCCTCCACACTGCCCCAGGTGCTCCCACCCCTCCACGGGTCCATAAGATTCCATCTCCCACACCACCTCTGCTGCCCCTTCCACAAACCCCTGTGGACCACAGGAAGCAGGCTTGGATGCCCCCACCCCCTGTCCCTCACAGGGCCTCTTGCTCTGGCTCCTCTTCCAGAGCCCTAGAGTAGCCTTTATGTCCTCGAGGTAATATAATACTCATGAAATCAAATATTTGTTTTGAGTCCTAACTGCGCCAGGGGTTGCACTGTGCTTCACACACCATCTAAGTTCATTCTCATGACCACCTAACAAGGTAGGCTCAATCTTTCTCCCTATTTGACAGAGGAGAAAATAAGCTCAGAGAGGTCTGGAGTCTTACTCAGAGTCACACAGCCAGCAAGGGATGGAGCTGGTCACTCTGCACCCATGCCTGAGCCGGGGACCTCGGCGCTCTGCCGCCTCTCAGAACCAGACTCCAGGTTGGCTGCTCTGTGTCCGTCAGCACCTCTTCCTCTGTTCCCCAGTGGGCAGGGGCCAGGTGGTCAGATCAGGCACCTGATGACCCCCCAGAAGCCAGGGGTCTGTCAGCTCTTCCCACTTCTTACCTCATTTCCTTTCTGGCTCCGGAGGCTTCCGGAAGCCTACATGCCCCTCCCCAGCCTGGGTTCTCCACCACCCAGAGGACACAGTGTGGGATGCAACCTCCCTCTCCACACACACCTGATCAGAACCAAGGTGGCTGACTCTCAAAAGAGGCATGTTCATTCCCTCCTGCAACACAGCCTCAGTTTCCTCATCTGTACCTGGAAAAGTGCAGAATAGGGGGTGCCTTGAGTGAAAACCCCTAAGACAAAATGTGCCGGCACTCCATGGTGAGTAGGAAACAAGACTGCTCCTCTTCTCCATCCTCTTCCTCCTCCTTGTCCTCCTCCTCCTTCCTTGATCCCCAGGGCAGATGTCTAATCAATACGGTAGAGTTCATCAGAATCTCTCAGCATGGGGTGGGAGGCAGAGCTTGTAACATAAAAAGGCAACCGCAATCTTATAACATGCCTTTATATTTGGAGAACATAAAACAGATACCCAGTGCTTTCACAATACAGGCTAGAGATAATCAAGCCTGGCAAAATTGCCTTGGCCATTGGAGATATTTCCTGCATGAGGAGGATCAGACGGCAAGGGGGCATGAGGAGGGCAGGTACCCCTGGAGAGTTGGCAGTGCCCACTGCAGGCTGAGCAGCTCTCAGCTCAGGGGCAGAGAGCCCCCTCTACCCCCACCCCTCTCTCCCTGGCCAGGCCTCCAGCCCCTGCAGAGCTCTAGCCTCGGCCCCCTCCCCAGCAACTCCTTTGGCCCCAGCTCATTAGCCCTGAAAAACCTGCTCAAATCCAGAGGGAGGGTTTTTCAGCTAAAATAGCTCCAACTCGGGCTAGTTTTTTCCTCTCTTCCCCACATCATTAGTGAAAGTGCAATCTCTGCATCTCCTGGACTGTGTGGGGTAAGGAAACCCACACCCTCCCTGGGGACCCCTGGCCAGGCAGAGTGCCAAGGCTGGGATCTGGCCTGGGGGTGGGCTGGGGGAGCAGATGCAGCAGGAGACCGTGAAAGAGGCAGAGGGAGTCTGGGCAGAACCCCTCCTATCCTGCCCAGGCGGACACTGCATCCTCCTCACTGAAAATTGGAAGCTATCACTCTCAGCAGGACCGTGGTTGGCAGAATGCTTGCCCAATGCCCAGCACTGTGCCAAGCACCCACTCATTCTCACCTGGAGCCCGGGAGGGGCAGGGCTCCCCCCCAGCATCCAGTCCCCCTTCTTTAACCCCACAGCATCTGCCCCCCTCTCTCAGCCTGTGGTCCTCACTGGGTGAGTCCATACCAGGCCTTGCCCACGGGAGGGCCATAACAGTCTCAGAGACGGGCGCGTGAACCCACTGGACTTAATGCTGGGGGTGCCGGGCCCCTTCCGGAGTGAGTCTGCCTGGGATGAAGCCACACAGAGCCGAGAGACAAGGAGAAAACCCAAATTCTGAGTATGCCATTGGAGTCTCTGGATCCAGCTATACCTGAGAGAAATCGGCACTGGGCTTTTCTGTTACGTGAGCCCCAAATTTGCTTTTTTTTTTTTTAAAGATTTTATTTATTTATTTGACAGAGAGAGCAGGAACACAAGCAGGGGAGTGGGAGAGGGAGAAGCAGGCTTCCTACCGAGCAGGGAGCCCGATGTGGGACTCGATCCCAGGATCCTGGGATCATGACCCGAGCCGAAGGCAGATGCTTAACGACTGAGCCACCCAGGCGCCCCCCAAATTTGCTTTTTATTAAACCACTCTGAATTGCATTTCTGTCATTTGCAGCTGACATATTGGCAACAAGTACAAGGATTTTAGTAAACCTATTTTTTGGATCGGGAATCTGATGCCAGAGAGATTGAGCTACTTGTCCCAGGTCACACAGCTATGCCTGGGTAGAACCAGTACCCCAGAGTGAAAAGCTCTCAATCCTAACTTGTTCCACCTGAGGTTTGGGGGGGCGGGGGCAGGGGGATGGATTTGAGGCCACTTTCAGCTCGGCCCAGAGAGGGAGGGACAAAAAGGTAACAGTTTGTCATAGTTATTAGCTCACTGTGTGGCCTCAGACAAGCAACCTCCCCTCTCTGAGCCTCAGGCTGGGAACAAAATGTCTCACCCCTGCAGAATGCAGGTGGCCCCTTGGGCAGGTGGGATGGCTGCCTCTTCCCCCCCTCCCCACCCCGGAGGACTGTGAGTGGGGGGCTTCCCCAGCCAGGCAACAGAGGCCCCCGTGGTTGTCAGACACTCCCCACGAACATGCACACTCCACCTGGTTTTAAATGTCTCTCAAAGAGCAAATTCAATTTGGTATAACTCCACCAGCCCTGCAGTGCAGAATTCATCAGATGAGGAGCCTGCTTTTGGAGGAATAATTCATTTTTCCGGTGTCGGAGAGCAGAGTAATTGATCCAGGGGGCCGATGCCTCCCTCCCTTCTCCCTCCCCAGGACCATCTGATTCCAAATGCAGCCCAAGACTGTTAGGTCAAAGTCACAGCAATAAATAGGAGGGGGGCTTCTGCTTTAATATATTGGATTATTCCACTCAGTGATGACGAAAAACAAGATTTAATTCCCTGAGAAACGCCAGCTGAGAAAATCATTTCCCTGCCTGCTTCTCCTTTCCTTTTTTTTTTTTCTTTTTATTTTTTCCAAAGACATCTTTGTCTTTATGCAGGCCACAAGGGCCTTGCTACACTGTGAACAGCAAGAGATTTCTCTGCACCTGCCCAGGGTCTTCTTCTATCTTAAGAGAAGGTTGAGGACCCTCTTGGCCCACCACCCTCAATCGTGGGTCCCTAAGGACACAAATTTCTGCTCAAATCCACACAACACTGTGGTGCTTATCACATTGATAAATTATAACAATAAGCCCCAGGAAATGACCAGTTACTACCACACCTCCAACTTATGGGACAGGAAGCTAAGAGCTGGCTAGATTTACCTTTCTATTACTCCTCAGATCAAGAGTCCACTCACTGCTTCCTCCAGGAAGCCCTCCCTGATTAAGGTCCAAGTTAGATGTCTCTC
>NW_027713732.1:0-328 GCF_054177405.1 Leptonychotes weddellii | reverse complement strand
TTTTTTTTTAAAGATTTTTTATTTATTTATTTGAGACAGAGAGAATGAGAGACAGAGAGCATGAGAGGGAGGAGGGTCAGAGGGAGAAGCAGACTCCCTGCCGAGCAGGGAGCCCGATGCGGGACTCGATCCCGGGACTCCAGGATCATGACCTGAGCCGAAGGCAGTCGCTTAACCAACTGAGCCACCCAGGCGCCCTGCTCCTGGAGATATTTTATGAACATGCAACTTTTTTCTTCTAACACCTGAGTTAAATTTTGGCTTACAAGTTAAAACAGTTTGACAGAGCCATTCATTTGGATAGACCATTATGTTGTCATTTAATGGA
>NW_027713731.1:0-328 GCF_054177405.1 Leptonychotes weddellii | reverse complement strand
TGAGCTCAAGCCCCACGTTAGGGTAGAGTTTACAATCAATCAATAAATAAATACATAAATACATACATACATAAATACATACACACATAAATACATACATACATAGAAGAATAAATACATAAATACATGCATACATACATACATAAAAGTGGGGTGCTTGGCTATCTCAGTCAGTGGAGCATGCAACTCTTGATCTCCAAGCCAGGAGTTCAAGCCCCACAATGGGGGTAAGAGTTTACTTTAAAAAAAAAAAAAATTAATAAGAAATCTGTCAAAATGACAGGAATGCCTTTATGATAAAGAAAAAGCTTTGGGGCACCTGGGTGGC
>NW_027713730.1:0-328 GCF_054177405.1 Leptonychotes weddellii | reverse complement strand
TTCCTTCACCAGGAGGAGTGGCACGGGAGCGCACTACAGGGATCTGCTGGGTTTGGAGACTCCACCCGGGGTCGGGTGCCAGAGATAGAAACCCTCGGTCACAGGCCAGGTGAGCACGGAGTGTGGCCCGAGACCGGGAGACAGGAGTGACTGACTGCTTTTCTCTGGGGGCTCACTGAGGAGCGGGGCCCCGAGTTCTCGGCTCCTCCGACTCCTCTGGGGCAGAGATTGGGAGGCCAACATTTTCACTCTTGGCCTCCAAAGCTGTACGGAAAGCTTGCAGGGAACAAAAGCTCCTGAGAGCAAACCCGAGCAGATTACTTAGCCC
>NW_027713729.1:0-328 GCF_054177405.1 Leptonychotes weddellii | reverse complement strand
TTTTTCAACTTTAAAGTACCTAAGGACAATCACTTCATTTTCCTCTCTTCAAAAATCAATGGTACTTAGGAGTTACATCGACATCATGGCAGCATGAATCTTTCCCTTCATCTTGCCCCTTCAGTTCATAGCCAGTGGGCATCCATAACCCATCCATAACTCATATAGCCAGTGGGCATCCATAACCCATCCATAACTCATATAGCCAGTGGGGCATCCATAACCCATCCATAACTCATATAACCAGTGGGGCATCCATAACCCATCCGTAACTCATATAGCCAGTGGGGCATCCATAACCCATCCATAACTCATATAGCCAGTGGGG
>NW_027713728.1:0-328 GCF_054177405.1 Leptonychotes weddellii | reverse complement strand
GCCCAATATCAACTTATTTTTTTAATGTGCTTGATTCGGGATCAAAATAAGTCCACATATTGCAATTGGTTGATCAGTCTCTTATAACCTATAGGTTCCTCTTTCATATCTTTTCCTCCTTTCTCTGTCTTTTTTTTTTTTTTTTCCAATTTATTTTGTTGAGGAAGCTGGGCCGTTTGTCCTGTAGGGTTTCCCAAGTCTGGATTGTACTGACTTCATCCTCCTGATGCCGTTAAACATGTTTCTTCTCTGTTTTTCTTATAAATCGGTAGTTGGATCTAGAGTCTCAATGAGATTCAGGCTCAAATTTTTTTGGCAAGACTATTTG
>NW_027713727.1:0-328 GCF_054177405.1 Leptonychotes weddellii | reverse complement strand
TGAACTAAAGTGAATTGGCTTCTGGGCAAGAAGAGAGTCACCTTGTGCCTCATATGAATGGTCAGAACCCATCGATGTGGAATCCGGTATAAGTAAGAGGCACTTAAAGCGAAAGCGCTACTGAACATAATTTAATCTTTCTTGGATGATTCAAAAGCTCTCCAGAATCCTGTAGTGCTGCAGGATCATCCATGCAAGCATCCATTCTCACTGTGTGGTGCTGCTAGTCAGCCAGTTCACACTGACAGAGTTCTGGAGAAACGAGAATTCATCTTTTTTAAACCAACAATTTGCTTAAGTGTTTGAAAAGTACATATTAAAATCAAAT
>NW_027713726.1:0-328 GCF_054177405.1 Leptonychotes weddellii | reverse complement strand
TTTAAAGTGTACTGTATTCTCTTAATGGAAGTGGAAAAAATCGTTTTGGTTCTCATGATGTTAACAATTCTTAAACAAGAATGTTGTATATTGGTTTGATAGGATTTCAGATCTACTTGTTTATGACTGTTCTTTTTTTTTTTTAAAGATTTTATTTATTTATTTGAGAGAGAGAGTGAGAGAGAGAAAGAGCACAAGAGGGGGGAGCGGGAGAGGGAGAAGCAGACTCCCCGCCGAGCAGGGAGCCCGATGCGGGACTCGATCCCGGGACTCCAGGATCATGACCTGAGCCGAAGGCAGTCGCCTAACCAACTGAGCCACCCAGGCG
>NW_027713725.1:0-328 GCF_054177405.1 Leptonychotes weddellii | reverse complement strand
GACGATGAAGAACAAATCTGAAGAATATGAGACATGGATCGACAGGTTCAGGAAGCTGGAAAATGCCCTCTACCTGTGTGATCTGAGTAATACAGGTGAAGTGAGAAGCTTAGAGCTGACATACCTTCCTATTTGTGTTCTAGTCTGGAAGTGGACACCTCCTTTTCTTTCACTTCTTAACAAATACACTTTGTATACAAACCATGTGCATGGCACTGGGAGCACAATTGGGAAATACAAAGATGAATCAGAATCAGACATGAATCCCCTACCGGGTTACTCACAGTCTCTTTGTGTCTTTGATCCTCCTCCATTCCACTACTGGCAT
>NW_027713724.1:0-328 GCF_054177405.1 Leptonychotes weddellii | reverse complement strand
GATATAAACTCTTTTAATCTTAATTCGAAATTCTCAGGAAAGAAACAGGTTGGTCCAGAGTGGAGTATGTGTTGCCCTTGGGCTGACTGTTGAGAGCTCCTGGCTGCCAGCACCCCGCATCTCTGACCAGGGGATTTGTGGATTGGGTCCCTGCTCAGAGTGCCTGTGGCTCCTCCCTGCACCCGCTGTAAGCTTCCGTGAGTTCAAAATGCCTTGGGTGACTGCCTGCCGATTTACCTTGTTCTCCTCAGGGCTTCCCCTGCCCTCCCGGTCCTCGTCTGCCTGGCGGGGTCTTCTGCTGACTAGTTTCCTGGGACTGGGGGAGAAG
>NW_027713723.1:0-5703 GCF_054177405.1 Leptonychotes weddellii | reverse complement strand
ATCAGGGAGCATGTACCCCTTCGGATCCCTACATTTGTATCTTTGGGGTAAATACCCAGTAGTGCAATTGCTGGGTTGTATGGTAGCTCTATTTTCAACTTTTTGGGGAACCTCCATGCTGTTTTCCAGAGTGGCTGCCCCAGCTTGCATTCCCACCAACAGTGTAGGAGTGGTAAAAGAGTACAGATTAGCAAACTACCTTATAATGGTGAGTGAGACCAAGATACCTCTGGAAAGCCTAAGGCCTGGTCTTGGATGAGGAATTTGATTGTTAACTGAAATAGCAGTATCTCCATGAATTCTCATAGTGTGGAAGTATGTTGAATGAGGGTTTTGTTTGAATCAGAATCCCTGGGGCCAATGCCTAAACATCGGTATTTTTTAGAAGCTAGTAATCCTAACCAGTACAACCACAAAGAAAGGCATTTCTCACATAGAAAAGAGCAAGTGAAGAGACGAGAACAAGCTTGACATGGTTCCAAGAGAGTAAAAAGCCATGAGTGCTTGGGTCAGGATGAGTTAAAAAGAAACGTGTGACAGATAAAATTGAGAAGTAGACAGGCCTGATTTCAGGCAGAGCATTATAAACTGTTGATAAGAAACTGTATTTCGGGGGCGCCTGGGTGGCTCAGTTGGTTAAGCGACTGCCTTCGGCTCAGGTCATGATCCTGGAGTCCCGGGATCGAGTTCCTCATTGGGCTCCCTGCTCAGCGGGGAGTCTGCTTCTCCCTCTGACCCTCCCCCCTCTTGTGCTCTCTCTCAAATAAATAAATTAATTAAATATTTTAAAAAAAAAAGAAACTATATTTCGGGTGAAATAGGGGATAGGGTTTAAGAAGTGCACTTGTGATGAGCACAGGGTGATGTATGGAAGTCTTGAATGACTGTGTTATACACCAGAAACTAACATAACACTGTATGTTAACTAATTGGAATTAAAATAAAACTTAAAAAAAAAAAAGCTACATTTCATTTCAAATACATGGGGCCACCAGAAGGTACTTTGTTAAGTCAAGTTTATTGAGGTATAATCAGCATACGGTAACATTCACTCTTTTTAGCGTACAGTTCTATGAGTTTTGTTGTATCTCCACCATCAAAATGATGAAAATTTCTGTCATGCCAAGAAAGTTCCACCATGTCCTTTTAGAGTCAGCCCTTCTTTCCACCCCCAGTTCCTTGCAACTATGGCTCTTCTCTCTGCCTCTGTAAGTTTTGCCATTTGCAGACCATTTTATAAATTAGATCAAACTGTATGTAGCCTTTTGAGTCTGACTTCTTTCATTTGCCATACAGTCATGCTGTTGAAGGTATACCGAGGGCTTTGAGCAGACGGTAACACCAACTGCTTTATACTGTGTGGAAATAACTCAGTTGCTATGATGAGAATCACAGTATCATGGTTGTTAGGAGGTGATTGTAGCAGGTTAGACAAGAGGGGTGGATGATGGCTTCCACGGGTGGTAGCAGTGGAAGTCCCGAGAAATGGATGATTTGGGAGACATTTTGGAAGTTGAACTGACAGAAAGTCTAGTGATTTAGGTATGAGTAGCAAGGAGACTTATCCAACTGGGAAAGAATAATTTTAGATAAATTAAAAATTTAAATGGGGGGCGCCTGGGTGGCTGGGTCGGTTAAGCGTCTGCCTTTGGCTCTGATCATGAACCCGGGGTCCTGAGATCGAGCCCCGCATGGGGCTCCCTGGTCGGTGGGGAGCCTGCTTCTCCCTTTCTCTCAGTCTGCTGCTCTGCCTGTTTGTGCGCATGCGCTCTCTCTCTGATAAATAAATAAATAAAATCTTAAAAAAAATTAAATATTAAAAACAATGAAAGCACTAAAATAATTCTTAGGAGACTTATTTAATATAATCTTAGGATGAAAAACAACTTCTTGAGCAAAACAAAAAATAAAATGTAGGGAAAATTTGTAATATAAATAATCAAAATTCAGGGGCACCTGGGTGGCTCAGTTGTTAAGCATCTGCCTTCAGCTCAGGTCATGATCCCGGAGTCCTGGGACTGAGCCCCACGTTAGGCTCCCTGCTCAGCAGAAAGCCTGCTTCTCCCTCTCCCACTCTCCCTGCTTGTGTTTCCTCTCTCACTGTATCTCTCTCTGTCAAATAAATAAATAAAATCTTTTTAAAAAAATCAAAATTTGGGGCACCTGGGTTGCTCAGTTTGTTAAACGTCTCTCTTCGGCTCAGAACATGATCCCAGGGTCCTGAGATCAAACCCCACATCAGACTCCCTGCTCAGTGGGCAGTCTTCTTCTTCCTCTCCCTCTGCTCCTCCCCCCCGCACAGGCTCTCTCTCACGCTCACTTTCTCCCTTTCTTTTTTTTTTTTTTTTAAAGATTTTATTTATTTATTTGACACACAGAGAGAGACAGCTAGAGAGGGAACACAAGCAGAGGGAGTGGGAGATGGAGAAGCAGGCTCTCTGCTGAGCAGGGAGCCTGATGCGGGGCTCGATCCCAGGACCCCGGGATCATGACCTGAGCCGAAGGCAGACGCTTAACGACTGAGCCACCCAGGCGCCCCTCCCTTTCAAATAAATAAATAAAATCTTGAAAAAAAGAAAAATCAAAATTTGTATAAGGTGAAAGATACCACAAAGTTATAAAACCAGTGTCAGCCCAGGAGAAACATTAATAGCATATATAACCAAGTACTTTTATTTATTTATTATTTTTTTATAACCAAGTATTGATATATGTACTATATAATGAAAAGCTATCAATCTCTGAGACAAACAAGCCAAAAGAAAACTGGGCAAAGAAGGAAAAAAAAATGGCTAAGGAAATACAGTGTCCAATATACATATAAAAAGATGTTTATTCTCAGGATGCCTGGGTGGCTCAGGCGTTTAAGCATCTGCCTTCAGCTCAGGTCATGAACCCAGGGTCCTGGGATCGAGCCCCACATCACATCAGGCTCTCCCTGCTCAGTGGGGAGCCTACTTCTCTCTCTCCCTCTGCCCCTCCTCCCTGCTCATACTTTCTCTCACTCTCTCTCTAATAAATAAAATCTTAAAAAAAAAAGATGTTTATCCTCATTGTTTTTTGATTCAGCAATTCTACATCTGAGACTCCATTCTATAGTAATACTTACGTATGTAGGCATAGATTGTTTTGCATTAGTAGAGGAATAAATATGTAAATTTTGGTTCATTGGAACAATAAAATATCATGCAGACATTAGAATAAACTAGATGTTTTTGGTATCATGGAAAGTTGTTAAATGAAGAACTTTAAAAACAATTTGTTCAGCATGATGCCATTGATAGCTGACTAAAAACAGTGATTATGTATATGAGAGAAAGATTGAGATTGAAATTGAGATTGAGAGAGAAAGAGAGGAGAAAGAGAAGAGAAGAAGAAGAGGGAGAGAGTAAATACAAAGAAAAACAATTGGATGTACACCAAACCGTAAAGAGTTTAACAGGAGTTCACTTCTGCAGGGGATATGGGATTGGGTATGATTATATAAAAAGTCTTTCACAGTCTTCTTCGTATGTTTTGTAATGCTTGACTATTTTCAAGGTTTAAAGATTTATTTATTTATTTTAGAGAGAGAGAGTGTGAGCAGGGGGAGGGGCAAATGGAGAGAGAGCATCCTGAGCGTGGAGCCTGATGCAGGGCTCAATCTCAGGACCCCGAGATCATGACCTGAGCAGAAATTAAGAGTCAGGTGGTCAACCAGCTAAGCCACCCAGGTGCTCCAACTATTTTCAAGATTTAAAATAATGCTCTTATAAGCATTGTTGCAATTATTATTCATTTACTCTTGCAAATATGCATCAAGAATTTCTTAGAGATATTTATCTAAAAGTGAAATTACTGACTTTTAGATATATGCTTGCTCTCTTTTATTGGATATTGGCAGTGAAGAAATGCATAAACAGTTGGAATAATCATACAATGTGATACTTTACAGCTGTTAAATAAACTAGACAGGCATATATCAATGTGGAAAACCTCACAAACATGATGTTGAGTAAACAAATTGAAAAGTCTAATTGTATAGTACTTATGAATATTTTTAAGAAAACAAACAATTTTATATGTTATTTGGGGAAAATACATATTAATAAATGGTTAAAATATGCAAGGGACAATACTGTACAATCCAGTGTTATTAACTATAGTCACCATGTTATACATTATGTCCCTAGGACTTGTTTATTTTAGAACTGGAAGTTTGTATCTTTTGATCACCTTCACCCCTTTTGCTCATCTCCAACCCCTCACCTCTAACAATCACCAATCTATTTTCTTTTTTTTTTAAAGATTTTATTTATTTATTTGAGAGAGAGAGAATGAGAGAGAGAGAACACATGAGAGGGGATAGGGTCAGAGGACGAAGCAGACTCCCTGCCGAGCAGGGAGCCCGATGCAGGACTCGATCCAGGGACTCCAGGATCATGACCTGAGCCGAAGGCAGTCGTTTAACCAACTGAGCCACCCAGGCGCCCCAACAATCACCAATCTATTTTCTATATCTGTGAATTTTTGTTTTGTTAGTTGGTTTTTATATTCCATATACAAATGAGATCATATGGTATTTATCTTTCTCTGTCTTTATTTCACTCATCATAATCCTCTCTGGATTGTCACAAATGTCTCTGTGTGTGTGTGTGTGTGTTTTACTTAGATGAGGACTAAGAGAAAAAATGAGAAGTACTTTGAGGAAATATAATAAACGTTGCTTAAAATGGGGGGTAGTAAGAGAAGTGTTTGAAATGGAATGAGATGATATCATTATGATTTCTCTTGAATTATCATAATACAAACAATAAATCATATTTTTTGAGAGGTTGCTGTATACTAAACACTTTTGCAAATGCCTTATGTATATTTTATCATTTAATCCTTACAAAAATTATATGAATCACAGATGTAGAAAATGAACCTAGAAGATTTACAATCTTATCTGTGGTTACCCAGTAATCAAATGATAGAACTAAGATTTTAACTCAAGCATTCTGAATCCAAAGCCCCAACCCTTAACGTCCATGCTCTGTCACAAATGCAGTTTTTTTTCTGTTGGGACAGGAAATGTGGAAGAGCCTGGGGCTAGCCCTAAATCAGATGAGTTATTAGGAGATGAGCTAAGGAAACAGAAAGCAAGATTTGAGGAAAAGTAGAGGAGAGGTACAAGCTAAAAATTACTTTTCCTCCTAAAAGAAGATTAGCAGAGAATTAAACCTTTGAGAGCTTTAATCTGGATGGGTGCACATTTTTGTATTTCTACTTTTGAACTGCTAGTTCAGACATAAGGAACAGTGTCTTCTCAGAAAGTTCCTATTTCAGACTTTATCCCCACTGAAAATATTGAAGGTGTATTACGTTTCAGGGGCTATCACAACAAAGTATGACAAACTGGTTGGCTTAATATAGAAATTTAGTCAATGGGGAGAAACTGAGAGCTTTCCCCCTAGGTCAGGAACCTTACCTTTCAGGGGCTGTCACAACAAAGTGTGACAAACTGGTTGGCTTAACATAGAAATTTAGTCAATGGGGAGAAACTGAGAGCTTTCCCCCTAAGGACAGGAACACGGCAGGGATGTCCACTATCACCACTGATATTCAACATAGTACTAGAAGTCCTAGCCACAGCATTCAGACAACAAAAAGAAATAAAAGCCATCAGAATCGGCAAAGAAGAAGTCAAACTCTCACTCTTTGCAGATGATATGATACTTT
>NW_027713722.1:0-328 GCF_054177405.1 Leptonychotes weddellii | reverse complement strand
TTTTTTTTTAAAGACTTTATTTATTTATTTGAGAGAGAGAGAATGAGAGAGAGCACATGAGAGGGGGGAGGGTCGGAGGGAGAAGCAGACTCCCTGCAGAGCAGGGAGCCCGATGCGGGACTCGATCCCGGGACTCCAGGATCATGACCTGAGCCGAAGGCAGTCGCTTAACCAACTGAGCCACCCAGGCGCCCTGATCAGCTTTTTGATACAAAAAGAGGAGGACAGGAGGAGAACCATCAAAATCAAGAAATGATCTTGCTAACAGCAGGTCTGGGTACCACAGCCTCAGGGGTTCTACATTTCCATAAGGGGCTTCGACTTTACT
>NW_027713721.1:0-328 GCF_054177405.1 Leptonychotes weddellii | reverse complement strand
TTTTTTTTAAAGATTTTATTTATTTATTTGAGAGAGAGAGACTGAGAGAGAGAGCACATGAGAGGGGGGAGGGTTGGGAGGGTCAGAGGGAGAAGCAGACTCCCTGCCGAGCAGGGAGCCCGATGCGGCACTCGATCCAGGGACTCCAGGATCATGACCTGAGCCGAAGGCAGTCGCTTAACCAACTGAGCCACCCAGGCGCCCAAATTTGTGATGATTTAAGTGGTACATATGTTGCATAATAACCTGAGCTTCATTTTAATACAAACCCTTAAAAAAAACTTTTATTGCTTTTCATCATGTTTTCTGTATCATTGCTGGTACTAAG
>NW_027713720.1:0-328 GCF_054177405.1 Leptonychotes weddellii | reverse complement strand
GTTGGATCCTATTAGCTAGGATTTTGTTGAGGATTTTGGAATCCATATTCATCAGGGATATCGGTCTGAAATTCTTCCTTTTGATGGAATCTTTGCCTGGTTTGGGGATTAAGGTAATGCTGGCCTCACAGAATGAGTCTGGAAGCTTTCCTTCTGTTTCTATTTTTTGAAACAGCTTCAGGAGTATAGGTATTATTTCTTATTTGAATGTTTGATAGAATTCCCCAGGGAATCCATCAGGCCCTGGACTCTTGTTTTGGGGGAGGTTTTTGATCACTGCTTCAATCTTGTTACTGGTTATTGGCCTATTCAGGTTGTCGATTTCTTC
>NW_027713719.1:0-328 GCF_054177405.1 Leptonychotes weddellii | reverse complement strand
CTCACAAGAATTTTAAAGCAACCATCATAAAAATGCTTCAATACAATTGTGGATTCTCTTTAAATAAATGAAAAAATAGAAATCTCACAAAGAAAGTTATAAAAAGGAATTAAAAGGAGATTATGGAACTTAAAAATACAATAACAGAAATTTTGAAAACTCAGTGGATGACCTCATTAATAAAGACGATTGAAGACAGCATCAGTAAACTTAAAAACAGATCAATAAAATTTACTCAACTGGAACAACAGAAACTAAATACATTTTTTAGGGGAGATGAACCATGAGAGACTATGGACTCTGAGAAACAAACTGAGGGTTCTAGAGG
>NW_027713718.1:0-328 GCF_054177405.1 Leptonychotes weddellii | reverse complement strand
GACAGAGCTTCACTTTCAAAGTATGCTTTTGCACATTTATACTCCCCATTGTACAATTGCTTTGACAGCAAGCCCACTGGACAGCTTTTGAAATGGAATATAGTCTGATATACTCAGGATCTGTTCAATACAGCCCAAGGTTTGCCTTGGATTTTGTCCCTGACATTGTAAATATGGTAAAGCAGAGTAGTAATCACCTCATTTCTTCATAGTATTTGAAATATATAAGCACAGAATGCCTGGATTTTCTCATTCCCAATTATGTTTTTTATACTTCACTGTCCATGCAGGTAGCATAATTTGAGGTCAGGTACTGTGCTAGCTATTG
>NW_027713717.1:0-328 GCF_054177405.1 Leptonychotes weddellii | reverse complement strand
TGGAGAGCAGAGCAGAGCAGTGAGGAAAAACACAACACAAGCTTCAGGCTTCACGAACATCACTCTCCGCTGGGGGTGAGGAGGACTGACAAGAAACCAACTAAGGCGCCTGGGTGGCTCAGTTGGTTAAGCGACTGCCTTCAGCTCAGGTCATGATCCCAGGGTCCTGGGATCGAGTCCCGCATCGGGCTCCCTGCTCCGCGGGGAGCCTGCTTCTCCCTCTCCCACTCCCCCTGCTTGTGTTCCCTCTCTCGCTGTGTCTCTCTCTGTCAAATAAATAAATAAAATCTTTAAAAAAAAGAAACCAACTAAAAAGGGAAACATGGGA
>NW_027713716.1:0-328 GCF_054177405.1 Leptonychotes weddellii | reverse complement strand
TCAGGTCTTGGCACCCACTGTCCTTCAGCATTGCTTGGGCACATACCTTGACCTCCCTGAGCGTCTGGTTCCTCCTCTTTAAAAGCGGGGCCCATCAGGCCGTCCCAGTGGACCTCCGGGGTGGTGTGAGGTCAAGAGGTAGTGTGAAAGCCCCGTGGTAGACAACGCAACTGCCTGTAGGCAGCTCTGCACACGGAGCGTTTAGAGGACAGCTTGCACATCTGTTCCTGTAGCTGCAACGGCCCCGGGTGGGTTCCTCATTCCTGGCAACCCTCAGACCCAGGGGCCACAGGCCGCTCTGGAAGGGAGGGCAGACGCCCAGGATTCC
>NW_027713715.1:0-328 GCF_054177405.1 Leptonychotes weddellii | reverse complement strand
CTTAGGGTCCTGAGACCACACTGTCCCGGAGGGTTCCACCCCCAGCTTAGCCACCAGAGTGACGTCCCTCGGCGGAGCAGACTTTTAAAAGTTCCGATTTTGTGCTCCGCGGCTCTATCACTTGCCAGTAGCGGCCGACGGAGGCCCCTCCCCCGCCGTCTATCCTCCCGAATGTGGCCTCGGATTCACTTCTCCGCACGTCCTACCTTCCAGAAAGTGGTCGCTTTTCTGTTCAGAGAGTTGTTGCTATTCCTTTGTTCAATCTCCTGTTGGGTTTGTAGGTGTTCAGAATGGTTTGATCCCTATCCAGCTGAATTCCTGAGAGGAG
>NW_027713714.1:0-328 GCF_054177405.1 Leptonychotes weddellii | reverse complement strand
TAATTGATTTTTATATATTATTAGTCTTGTATCCAATGAACTTCCCAAGCTCTTTTTATTTTTTATTTTTTTTAAAGATTTTATTCATTTGACAGAGAGAGACACAGTGAGAGAGGGAACACAAGCAGGGGGAGTGAGAGAGGGAGAAGCAGGCTTCCCACAGAGCAGGGAGCCGGATGTGGGGCTCCATCCCAGGGCCCTGAGACCATGACCTGAGCCGAAGGCAGACGCTTAACGACTGAGCCACCCAGGCGCCCCTTCCAAGCTCTTTTTAAATTTTAATAATCTATATGTAGTTGTTTTGGATTTTCTTTCCTCCTGAATATCT
>NW_027713713.1:0-328 GCF_054177405.1 Leptonychotes weddellii | reverse complement strand
CAACATTGACCTCTTCCTGCAGGTCCTTCTGTGGTGGGCCTTGTCTCCACACCGGGGATGGGCAAGTTGCTGGCTGAGGCCCGCCTGGTCCTGGGGCCTGAGAGGCAGGCAGTTCCGCATGGGGCACAAAAGGGCGTGCTGCGAGGAGTCTCCTCTGTCCTGCTCTCACACGTCATCTCTGCCTTTATGAGCAACAGGGACACCCAGAACCTCAGCTCCCCTATCACCTTCATCTTTTCCCACCATGTGAGTGCTGGTGAGATGGGACTGTGGGTGTGGAAGGAGCCTGGGTCTTGGGCACAGCCTCGCTGCTCAGCTCAGTCTTGAT
>NW_027713712.1:0-5703 GCF_054177405.1 Leptonychotes weddellii | reverse complement strand
GAGCAGGCTCATCCATGGATGGGAAGGGGGCTCGTGGGGGCGGGGGCTGGGGGGGAGGGGGAGGTGACAGCTGATGGGGACGGGTTCCTTTCAGGCTGATGGAATGTTCTGGAACCAGATAGAGGCGGTGGTTGCACAACACCAAGGTGCTATCGTGCTGCTAAGTTTTATGTTAGGTGTGTTTTACCACAATTTAAAGAAGGTTAAAGAAGGGACTGAGTCTCCTTCAGCAGGAGTTGCCCAGGTTTTAGACAAAAGGGAGAGATGGGGCCCTCTTCAGGATTCAGACCAAGACTCCATTCCCACCCAACACAGGAGGGCACAGGAAGAACCGTCTGAACGTCGGAGGGGCCCCACACAAGCTCCTGTGCATTTCTTCGCTGGGCCCCTGAGCCGGCCGGGACCAGTGACCTGGGCGAGGGGGCGGACACCTGGGGCTACCTGCATCAGGGTCCCCAGAAGAGGAGGGGGAGATGCAGGGAGGAGCCACTCAGCCCCTGGGAAAGCTCACAGGGGGCAGGGGGGTGCTTCATCACAGCAGGGGCACGGCCCAGCCCTGCACCCCACCCTCAGGGTGCGCATCTGGGGGTGTGGTGGGCACCATCTCACTCCGCTCCCCCGGGGCCGGGCTGGGGGCTGGGCGCTGGGGTTCAGGGGTCCTGGGCCTGGGTGAAGGGGCCCCTGGGTCTCCTCCCTGTGGCGGGAACTGTCAGAGGAGCTCGGCCCCCTGCTTCCCCAGCTGCGAGGTGATCAGAGGAGCAGCCGAGTGGGCGCGAGAGGGTAGGACAGGCAGGGGTGAGAACTCCCCCTGGGCTCTGTGGTCTGCGGCCCTGCACCGCTGACAGCCAAGGCCGCCTGACCTTGTCCCAGTGCTGCCCAGTCTGCAGGCTGGCCTCTGGGTTCATCCTGGGGACACTCCTACCCATGACACTGACAACTTCCACTGTCCTGAGCACTTGGCCGCTCCCAGGGCCGTGCTGGCTGAGTCCGTGCCGCTTGGTTTCTAGAGTTGTATTTGGAAAGCAACCCTCCAAAACAACAAAAATAGCCTCCGGACCCTGGAAATAACTGACGCGGTGGCTCGGGCGTGTGGCCCCCCGCTCATGCCCCCCGTGTCAACAGGAGGGCTCTGCCCAGAGGCCTGCTGCTTGCCAGGCCCTGGCCCCACTGGCTTTTCAGATGTGCCGATGTTTGTAGTTCTGGTGGTCGGCTTGGGGACAAAAAGCCTCAGGCGGGACTGGAGTGGGGAGGGTGGGTCCCGTCCCGCTCCCCTCCTCCCTACGACGTTCAAAGGGGTGGCAGGACTCCTCCAGCACATCAAACGGGGGCCGGGATGAATCACGCTCTCCGCCGGGGCTGGGGCCAAACCGGCTCCCTAAAGTCAAACCACGTCAGCTGAGGCCTTCAAGCCTTTCTCTTTCTTCAGCCCAAAGGAATGCTTTGAATGCTAGGGATTCTGGAACATTCAGACACCTCGCGGGAGCCGGCCCCCCCTCCCCCCACCTGGGGGGCTGCAGGAGCCCTCCTACCCGCCCGCTGGGCTGGAGACACACTGCTTCCCACTCTGTCCACTGCGGGGCTGTCAGTCAGGTGTCAGTCTGTCCGGGGGCTGGGCCGCCCCTGCTGGTGAATTCCCGCGCCCAGCAGGGACCGTGGAGTGGCAGGTGCTCAGAAGATCAGTCTGAACAACTCCATGAGGCTGGTGTTTGATTTTATGTGTCCACTTGGCCAGGTCATGGTGCCCAAATATTTGGCCAAACACCAGTCTAGATGTCACTGGGAAGGTCATTCTTATATGAGATTTACATTTAAATGGGTTGACGTGGAGTAGAGAGACGACCCTCTAAATGTGGGTGGGCCACAGGCCATCAGTTGAAGGCCTTCGGAGGAGAGGAAGTCTGCCTCCAGGGGGCCTTGGGGACTCGAGCTGCAGTGTCAACCCTGGCCTGGGTTTCCAGTCTGCCCTGTGGATTTCGGACTTGTCAGCCCCCATGGCCTGTGAGCCAGTTCCTTAAAATACCTCTGGCTCTTTCTACACACGTCCTCCCGGCTCTGCTTTTCTGTGGAGCCCTGACTGGTCCCGGGGCAGCCGGAGCGGGGCCAGGGCACACGTGGAAACCTCCCGGGTCTTCTCTAGGGAGACTCCTGGCCGCCGGCTGGCTGGGGCCCGTGGGGGGAGACCACCGGCTGGAGGCGCCTCGACGTCCTTTGCCAGGTGAACACGGGTGTGATGCAAAGGTGTTCATACCTTCCTCACAAGGGAGGCCACAACTGGGCCACCGGCCCTTTCTAGGAAGACCGAGTCTGTAGAGCTGATGGCCCAGCAAGCCACTAGCTCTGTTTTGGGTCTCTGGTCCCTGATGGGTTAAGTGTCCGTGAGCAGGAACGGCTTGTCCTTTTTCTTTTTTTAGCATAAAAAGCAAACACACTTATTTAAAAAAATCCAAACAATGCAGAAGTGAAGAAAGTAGCCGGCAGGGAGCCCTGGGTCCTCCCTTCTCTGGACCACGTCTCTAACTTCTGTCTGCACCGGTCCAGGGGCCAGACGGAGCCCGGCTGAGCAGCGGGAGGACCCCGAGGGCTGGGGGTGGGCTCGGCCCGCCTCTGTTCCCATCGCAGTGACAAAGCTGGGGCACACGGGTGGTCACAATAGCCCACGACAGGTTTTGTACCAGCCGGGTCTCTCCGTTGAGGCAACGGAGGCTCAGAGAGGTTAGGGAGTGGCCCAAGGTCGCACAGCGAGGGGCACAGCTGGAAGGCAGCCCTGCTATGGGGCAGGCCCACCCCCTCCCTGGGCAAGGGGCCTCCTCCCTACTCGGCCCGCCCGCCGGCTCACCTTGATGCGCTCGATGCCAGCTTCGATGCGGAGCTGCTCCACCAGCTTCCGGGCCTGGGCTATGTTGTTAGTGGTTGACATTGTCTGCCATCAGCTCTGGGCCCCGTTGTCCAGAGAGCTGTGGGGGGAAGCAGAAGGACGTGAGCTGGCTCGCGGAGCCCCAGGCCTGCAGCCGGAGGACGGCCCCCCCAGAAGCCTCCACCTGAGCCCCGGTACCCATGTGCCTGGGATCGAGGTGGGGGCGGTGGGAGGCCCAGCCGAGCCGCCTCCCACGGTCCCCCCGGTGCTGGTGGGGGGTAGGTGCTCCCCAGATGTGACCACCAAGCCTTTCAGGACAGTTCACCAAACCACAGTGTCGACACGGTGATGACTCAGAATGAGGGACTCATGGGGCACTTTCTCTGATCCCTGCCCTGCTCCGTGCCCCCAGCACCACTGACCCTGGGCAGGCTCACTGTCTGGGGGCGTCCTGGGCACATCCCTGGCCCCCACTCTTCGATGCCAGGATGTCCCAGTTGTGACGGCCACAGATGTGTCCAGACATGGCCCGAGTGCCCTGGGGCAGAGTCGCCGGGTGGGACCCTGGCTCTGGACCTCGGCAGGTCACCCGGGAGGCACCTGTGTGCTGTGGGTCGTGGGTCTGGCCTCCCTCCCTCATCCGTGTGCTCATTTGCCCCGGAGGGTGGCCCGCCACGTGCCAGCACTGCCCTGAGAACACCCCGCTAAGCGCGGCTGAGCGCAGGGGGAGCCCGTGGTTCCTGTCTGCGTGGGTGCCTGCCTCCGACTTCCCGCCGCAGGCCCGGCTGTGACCTGGGTCCCCACAGTAGGCTGCCCGGGCAGGGTGCTGGCTCTTACTTCTGGCACGGGAGAGGCTTCTGGGGGTGGGAGGGGGATTTATGTCACCCGTCGGAAAAGGGAGCCCACTTGGTTTTGCAGGGTTTTCCAGAGCTTTCTGATGTGCCGGAGCGGCCGGGACAGATGACCACAGACTAGGGTGCTGAACACAGCAGGAATTTGTTCTCCCACATTCTGGAGGTCAGCGGTCTGAGATCCAGGGGTGGGCAGGGCCGGGCTCCCCCTGTGAGGGCCCAGGGAGGGTCCTTCCTGCCTCCTCCAGCGGCTGGTGTGGCCACATCACTCGACCTCTGCCTGGTCCTCACAGGGCCTTCTTATAAGGACACCCTCATCCACGACCACCTCTCCACCTCTTCCTAACGACTTGCATCTGTAAAGACCCTATTTCCAGTTAAGGTCCCATTCCGAGGTTCTGGTGGACACGAATTTGGGGGGGACACTATTCACCCTGCTACGCTTTCCTTGAGTGTGGGTGGGGTGCCCCGAGTAACCCACTCAGGGTGGGTAAATGATTGCAGATAAACCCTCTTCCTGAACCCCGAGTAGCCTTTCCGCGGATTCTCCGAGAACTGCTGCTCGGTGGGGGGTGGGGGGGTACTTGCTGCTTTGATGACCAGATAGCACCCAGCGGTCCGCTCGCGCCCCCCACACCTTCAGGAAGTGGGGGTCACGCCTCAGCGGTTCAGGGTGGGTCAGAGGGCCTCCCCACTTGCTCGCCCAACGAGAAGACCAATCCTTTACCGCACCAACGATCCTGGCTTTGCTAGTGTTTGACGGTGACCTGTTTTCTTTCCCACATATTTTTATTGATTTATTTTTTAATAACTATAAAATTTTGAGATGCCTGTGGATTCACATGCAGTTGTAGGAAATGACAGAGCCTGCGAGCCCCTTGCCCGGTTTCCCCACGAAGACGTCTTGCAAAACCGCAGCTGGCATCACGGCTTGGGAGGCCCCCAACAGGCACAGAGGACATGGGGCGTCTCTCCTGCCCCAACCCGCCCTCAGCCCCGGCGACCCCCGATGTGGTTTCCTTCTCCAAACTTCCGTCATTTCAGGACTGGCGTAAGCGAACCGTGTGGCCGTAACCGTTACGGGCTGGCTCCCCCCACGGGGCCTGGTCCTCCGGGGACGCACGCAGGCTGCCGCGCATGGCTAGCTCCCCGCCGAGCGGCGGTCCCCTGCGGAGGGCGAATCTGGCCGGATTCCCGTTCTTGGCCGTCACGGACACAGCCACCAGTCATGTGCAGACTCTCGCACAAACACGGGGCTTTCTTTCTCTGAGCTCAACGCCAGGGACGTAACTGCGTGTTCAATTCTCAGAGACGATGCCAAGCTGCTTTCCAGAGCGGCGGCACCGCTTACATTCACACCAGCAATGTATGAGTGGTGTTAACGTGCTTTTACGATTCAGCTGGGCACAGTTTTTCCTGTTCCTGAAGGCCGTGAAAATCCTACTTTCCCCCCCAGCCTTCATTTAGGGAGCACAGCGGTTCTAACGGCTGATCGCGTCCCCCAAGGACGCCAGGCCGTGTCTGGGACATCTGGGGTCGCCGGTACCGAGGGGTGGGGGCCAGGATGCTGCTCAGCCCCCACCGTGCCCGGGACCCCCCAGAGGACGACCGCCCGGGTGTCTTCAGCGTCCAGGCTGAGGAAGCCCCCAGGAGGACCCGTACGGGCGTCCGTGCCGACACAGAGCCCAAGGTCAGGAGTCTGGGAAGAGGCTTGGCCGGGTGACGAGCAGCACGCTGTGCCTTGTCATGATGCAGCGGCCCTGTCCGCTCGGGGGTCACCAGACCCAGGGAGCTGTGCACGAGTAAAGGCAGGTTTTAGCCGGCCTGCCTGCCTGCCTGCCTGCCTCCCTCCCTCCCTTCCTTTCCCCTGCCTTCCTCCCTCCGTCCCTCCCTTCCTTTCCCCTTCCTTCCTTCCTTCCTCCCTCCCTCCCTTCCTTTCCCCTTCCTTCCTCCCTCCGTCCCTCCCTTCCTTTCCCCTTCCTTCCTTCCTTCCTTCCT
>NW_027713711.1:0-328 GCF_054177405.1 Leptonychotes weddellii | reverse complement strand
TTTTTTTTTTTTTTAAAGATTTTATTTATTTATTTGAGAGAGAGAGAATGAGAGAGAGCACATGAGAGGGGGGAGGGTCAGAGGGAGAAGCAGACTCCCTGCCGAGCAGGGAGCCTGATGCAGGACTCGATCCAGGGACTCCAGGATCATGACCTGAGCCGAAGGCAGTCGCTTAACCAACTGAGCCACCCAGGCGCCCTAACATAGTAATTCTTGAAAAACAACTTTAAAATAATATGAAGAGATCTAGGATGAACTTTGGCTGATTCCTTGAGTCATTACCCCTGCCCCTATGTTAACATACCCCCTGATTTTAGGTAGGCTTTCG
>NW_027713710.1:0-328 GCF_054177405.1 Leptonychotes weddellii | reverse complement strand
TCGCTGTGTCTCTCTCTGTCAAATAAATAAATAAAATCTTAAAAAAAAAAAAAAGGATACTATAGAGCTTGGTTTTACCCTTCAAGCTTGGGGTCCTGGGCTTTGTTTCCTTAATGGTCTTAAAAACACAGGCATTCCTTGATTGCTTTCATCTTCCTAGACTTCAAAGCCCAGTTTCCTTTTGTCTCGCCTCATACAAAAACCACTTCACCCTTCATTCTCTGCCCAAAGGCCCTTCTCCCCCAATGCCTTTTGTTAAAGTCTTACTGGTCCTTAATGACTTAGTAACAGTGCAAGATGTTTGCATAGTGCTTTTCAGTTTAGAAAC
>NW_027713709.1:0-328 GCF_054177405.1 Leptonychotes weddellii | reverse complement strand
ACTGCCTTCGGCTCAGGTCATGATACTGGAGTCCCGGGATCGAGTCCCGCATCGGGCTCCCTGCTCGGCAGGGAGTCGGCTTCTCTCTCTGACCCTCCTCCCTCTCATGCTCTCTGTCTCTCATTCTCTCTGTCTCAAATAAATAAATAAATAAATCTTTAAAAAAAAAATTTTTTTTTCCACAAGATAATTGTTCTATTTTTTATTTTTTAAATTTTATTATGTTATGTTAGTCACCATACATTACATCATTAGTTTTCGATGTAGTGTTCCATGATTCATTGTTTGCGTATAACACCCAGTGCTCCATGCAGAACGTGCCCTCTTT
>NW_027713708.1:0-328 GCF_054177405.1 Leptonychotes weddellii | reverse complement strand
TAAGGCAAGTGCACCTTGGCCAGAAATGTTACCATGTGGTTTTCCTTGTGTATGAGGGCTGTGATTATGTAGCACACCCTTAATGAACTCTCCTTCCTCCTTCCTGTAAACCCCAATCCTGTCTGATTTGGATCTTTTTTTTTTTTTAAAGATTTTATTTATTTATTTGAGAGAGAGAATGAGATAGAGAGAGCATGAGAGGGGGGAGGGTCAGAGGGAGAAGCAGACTCCCTGCCGAGCAGGGAGCCCGATGCGGGACTCGATCCAGGGACTCCAGGATCATGACCTGAGCCGAAGGCAGTCGCTTAACCAACTGAGCCACCCAGGC
>NW_027713707.1:0-328 GCF_054177405.1 Leptonychotes weddellii | reverse complement strand
CCTGGGTGGCTCAGTTCGTTAAGCGACTGCCTTCAGCTCAGGTCATGATCCTGGAGTCCCGGGATCGAGTCCCGCATCGGGCTCCCTGCTCGGCAGGGAGTCTGCTTCTCCCTCTGACCCTCCTCCCTCTCCTGCTCTCTGTCTCTCATTCTCTCTCTCTCAAATAAATAAATAAAATCTTTAAAAAAAAAAAAATACAGATGAATTTTCTCTTAAACAGCATTGTATTTTTAATTATTGTTTTTACTACATTTAGACATAGCACACTTCTTGTATCAAGAAATGGATAAAACTCCTTAATTTACATATTTCTAACTTCATTCAATTT
>NW_027713706.1:0-328 GCF_054177405.1 Leptonychotes weddellii | reverse complement strand
ATGTCTGATAGGAGATTTCTGACTACACTTCAATGAATTTATTTTTCAAAGTACAGTTTAAATGTAAGTCACAAATATAACAAGTGGTTATAAATATTCTTTTTTTAAATTTTTTTAAATTTTATTTTATTATGTTATGTTAATCACCATACATTACATCATTAGTTTTTGATGTAGTGTTCCATGATTCATTGTTTACTTATAACACCCAGTGCTCCATTCAATACGTGACCTCTTCAATACCCATCACCAGGCTAACCCATCCCCCCACCCCCCTCCCTTCTAGAACCCTCAGTTTGTTTCTCAGAGTCCATAGTCTCTCATGATT
>NW_027713705.1:0-328 GCF_054177405.1 Leptonychotes weddellii | reverse complement strand
TTGCTCTTAGGAAATACATGCTGAAGTATTTGGAGGTCCAAGGGTATGACGTCCACAACTTACTCTCAAATGGATCAGAAAAAATACGTATAATATAAATAAAAGACAAATGTGAAAGCAAAGGGCGCCTGGGTGGCTGGCTCAGTCGTTAAGCATCTGCCTTCGGCTCAGATCATGATCCCAGGGTCCTGGGATCGAGCCCCACATCGGGCTCTCTGCTCAGCGGGAAGCCTGCTTCTCCCTCTCCCACTCCCCCTGCTTGTGTTCCCTCTCTCACTGTGTCTCTCTCTGTCAAATAAATAAATAAAATCTTTAAAAAAAAAAAAAT
>NW_027713704.1:0-328 GCF_054177405.1 Leptonychotes weddellii | reverse complement strand
CAGTTTGTTTCCTGCAATTAAGAATTCCTCATATCAATGAGATCATATGATACATGTCGAGCTTTTACTCAATTTCTCCAGGGAAACAAATGCACTCTCTACTCTTCCTGATTTGTTGGGTTAACTTATGTTATTTCTTGTTGTTGGGGCTGCTGCTGCTATTATTATTATAATGTTTAATTTGGGGAGTTAGGTTGTCTGAATAGCATTGAAGAACATCCCCCACAAAGCTTTGTTTCTTTCTTGACATACCAGGAGTAGTAGTCCTACAGGAACTATGGGAGCAAGATGGCCTTTCGATCCCTACATATTTCCACTATGTGGGAAT
>NW_027713703.1:0-328 GCF_054177405.1 Leptonychotes weddellii | reverse complement strand
TGCAACCATTCATACAGTCAACATATTTTGCCTCAAAGATTAATATTTGGGGTGCCTGGGTGGCTCAGTCGGTTAAGCTTCTGCCTTCAGCTCAGGTCATGACCACCGGGTGCTGGGATCGAGCCTGCTCAATGGGGAGTCTGTTTCTCCCTCTCCCTGCCCCCACTCGTGTTCACACACTCTCTCTCTCAAATAATTTTTTTTTTTTTAAAGATTTTATTTATTTATTTGAGACAGAGAGAATGAGAGACAGAGAGCATGAGAGGGAGGAGGGTCAGAGGGAGAAGCAGACTCCCTGCCGAGCAGGGAGCCCGATGCGGGACTCGAT
>NW_027713702.1:0-328 GCF_054177405.1 Leptonychotes weddellii | reverse complement strand
GGTTATTTTTTCCATCTTGTCATTTTGTCCAGAGGAGAATAGATGAATGAGAGAACAAATGTTAACAGGGTAACAACGACCCCAGAAAAATATACACTAAACAAATCAGAAGAGACCACTTCCATGTGCGCCTGGGCTGATGGGCGCTCCAGGTCGCAGCGCAGGTCCGGCTGCCTACTCGCTCAGTAGCCGGCCCTGCAGGGCCCCCATAACTATATATTTTGTCAGTACTCTCAAAAGTTAAGACAGTAAGATGATGCAAATGGTTGATTTTTCTATACCTGTTTCTGGGAGTTGCAAGGGCTGAGAAGAAGCAACCTGTGTGTGC
>NW_027713701.1:0-5703 GCF_054177405.1 Leptonychotes weddellii | reverse complement strand
TCGGATTCACTTCTCCGCACGTCCTACCTTCCAGAAAGTGGTCGCTTTTCTGTTCAGAGAGTTGTTGCTATTCCTTTCTTCGATCTCCTGTTGAGTTTGTAGGTGTTCAGAATGGTTTGATCCCTATCCAGCTGAATTCCTGAGAGGAGACGAAATCCAGGTCTCCTACTCCTCCGCCATCTTGCTCCGCCCCCCCCCACACACAGTTTTTACTATAAAATAGTGTGAGCATTAATTGCATCCTCCTCTAGAGCCAAATATTCTAATCACTCTTATTTAAAATATCTGAACATTACTGACTAATGCACTTTACCTCACATTGTTCGTTATACCTAAATTCCTTGGCTTATTTCTCTTCAATTATTTCAGTTCTTTCCTAGGAAAGGCTTATTGAAATCACGTAAAATCCCAAGGAAGGCCTGATTACCAGGTATATAGTAGAAACTCTATATAGTAGAACCTAATTTACATCTTTCTGCTATTTTGTTATATATGCAGAGATGTATTATTAAATTTTAACAACCAGCTCTTGGGAGCTGGTAGGTATAAGGGAGAGATTGGTTTTCAAAGCTTACTAACTAACTTACTGTTAGTAAGTATGATATACTTACTATATCATAGTAAATATTCTGACTATGGCTGATTTCAAGCTACCAGTGCAACTTCCTGAATGGAGAGTTAAAAAATAGATGTGAATAATTGACTCTCTTTCACTTGTACCAACCGATTGCAGCAAGTAGGACTTCCTCCTTCAAACTGATCATTGTAAGAACCTTGAGTGTAAGTGATATTTTAAAATCTTTGAACTTTCCATCCCTCCTTAATAATGCTCAAAGTATATTTGACATCTATAGGGTGTATGCATTATTAGAAATTTCTGCAGTGGCTATTTCTAAATCCCTGGAATGTATGAAGATAAATGTGATCAAGCTCCCTGCCCCTTTGAAGATCTGATAATTTGATCCTCCACAAATAATGGTCTTTTCCAGAGCAGTTTACAATTCACATTATCTTTTATAATTACTTATCCTCTTGGCATCTGTGTAAATACATGGTTATTCTGCTTTTACAGATAAGGAAACTGTGGGTCAGTTGAGATAAGCTGTTGCCTCTAATAAAAGAGATAATAAGTGACAGAGCAGGACTTGATTTCAGATGTTTTGACTTGAGGGTGAGGGAAACAAAACCAAAATTCCTGTCCAACATCTTAGCAGAAAATTCTTGTCAAGTAAGATGTTATCCTTAGGCATTTAAATAATGTGATAATGTGAATCCATTTTTAAAACTTGATACCAGAATTTTATATTGACTTCTCATTCCAAAAGTCCCCTATTTCTTCTAAATCCAAAAACCACCATATAAGAAAAAAAATCAATAAACTTTTGTTTCTTGTAGAGTGACATCTCATAACCATGTCTACTAGATTTAGATGAAATATGTTTATTTTAGATTTTTTTGTTTTATTTTAGAGCTGACAGCTTTTTTTCCAAACTAAGAGTCAACAACTTAAAATGGATGGAATAAGGCCATGCTACATTAAATTCACTTGGCAAAACCAATGCTAATACTGGGTAAGCATTTGAAATTAAGCAGAGTCTGTCTTTGACTCAATTTCCAAAAGCTTCTTTCTTCTTCAACTACTCCAAAAACACTTTTTCCTGGGTTTCTCCACCCATCTCTGCTCACACCTCTGCAACCATTCTAGTTATGAATTGCCTAATTTTGTTCAACTCCTCCCTTTCACAGTCTTACCTGGTTAACAATCACAGATGGAAATTCATCTAAGCTGCAATCTCTACCAAAGGCATTTGCATTTTAATAAAGGGCTAATGAAGATAGAGGGGCATAAAATAGAAAAAACTAAAAAGTCAGTGATTATATTTTCAGATAATGTAGGATAAGATGGCTTAATTTATTTACTCATAATATCTGTCCAATTAATACCAATAATTCAAATGTCATGTTGTAGAGAAATTCTTAATATAATGAAGGAGGTAGGTCTTTAAGACACACTGCACATCATCATGTCGTCACACCATTTCATCAATTTTTCAAACTAGGAGTCTGTTTGCATGAAACTTCAAAATCTTTCAAGTTAAAAGAGTTTTACATGAACTTAGATATGGATATTGCCTAAGATCTCTAAGTACCTAATAAGTGTGCCAGTAAGAAGATAAGACAATTGAATCACCTATCACGTTTGTCACTTCCACTCTTTTCTATGTAGAAGAAGTAAAAAAAAAAAAAAAAAAACAATTTGACCACAAATAAGGGCAGAAGATACATTCAGCTAGATAAGACAATGATTCAATATTCAAGGGTCCTTTCAGATAGTGTTATTAAGCACATTTTAGGAGAGAGAGAGCTAGACACATTTCACTACAGAAAGCTAACCTAAACTTTTAAGGAAACTCTAAAATTTGTAACATTTCTCTAGTAACCACTATGAATACCTGAATTTAGAAAAAACTGAATTTTACTGCTATGTATTCTATTTGTATCTCATTTGGTATATACAACTACACATTGAGTGGTATGTGTGTGTATATATATTTATATATACATATATATATTTACATTTAGTGGTATATATTAATCATTCTGCTAAGCATCTTTTTTCAAGCATTAATACATAATACCTGTTGGTACTAGTTGGTGGCTAAATATGTGCAGATTTTTCTATCATGTTTGATCTCATAAACTTTACCCTAAACATATAATTGTTAACTTCCCACTGGAACTAAGTTTCTGTTGCATGGAAACCATTTATTGCCCTTGGTTTTAAATTACCCACCTATGGATGTTGTATATGTTTGTTTGTTTTGGATGTATAGTAACCAACCACGCTGTGGTAATCAGTTTGTGGATACAAGGAATTGCTCTTCCTATTTAAGTAGGGATTTTCCTAACAAACATGATTATTCTACAAATTCTGAATTACCCATGGGAAAACAGATTTTTTATTCCCCTTTCTATAAGTAGCAATTTTGTCAGATCATTTAATAATTCTTTTTTCTCCATTTCATTAAGTTGTAGAATGCACATTTCATTAGAGAGGACCACAGACACTGAAGGATTGGTAATATGTTCTTTGAGGTATTGGTAATAGAAGTGTGGGACAGCCTACTTCCCTCCATTTTTCTGTCCACTTCTGGACAAACTAGTGCTAAACACCAGAGAACTTTTCAGAAGAAGATGCCAGCCTATGTCTTTTTTTTATTCTGACGAATGCGACCCTTTCCTAAATTCCTCAGATGGTAAAGATTGAGCAATCAGGACTAAATAGATTTGATTTCATTAAATACCCAGGCTTAAACAGAAAGCCCATGGTGTCCTAAAAGAAACAGAAGCAGCAGAACCAAAAAAACTTCCCACAAAGCTATAATTTTCTTTTCTTTAATTTTCTCCTAAGAATACTAGATATATGTAAAAAAAAAAAAAAGCTGCAATAGCCATATATGTGAACAAATGAAGGGGAAAGGTATGAGATATCAAATTTAGTTTTTGAAACCCCTTGAGGATATTTAAAGAACACAATAGTATATATGTATCGTTAAAAACACCACAGAAAATAGAAGATCTAATTGGATTGGAGCAACTCTTCTAATTTTTCATGCTGCATTTAATGGAAATAATCTGCCACTAAAAGGAAGGAAAACTCCATTAAAAAAATGTATACTAGAAATAAGTGATAATAACATATGTCATTGAAACTGGCACATACAAATACACATACTGGATAGATAGTATGATAAAAGTATTAGTGAGTTATATATAACTAATACTTAAGGAAGAGTATTTCTGTATTTCTATTTTCTTTTCTTTTTAAAGTGATATATCTCACCAATTATAGGTCAAAAAGAATGCTTTACATAAAAATCGCTTGTTGCGATGCAGGATCTAGTTACAATGTAGCTGTAAAGTGCTGCCTTGTCTTTGCCCCCTGCTCAAAATAAAGCTGTTACCTTTCTAGCCCTGTCTGCCATGGTGCTTAGCAGCCAGGGATGCATGGTCTCAGACATGTTTACCAAGTAAAACACTGACTTGAGGGACGCCTGGGTTGCTCAGTCGTTAAGCATCTGCCTTCGGCTCAGGTCATGATCCCAGAGTTCTGGGATCGAGCCCCGCATCGGGCTCCCTGCTCAGCGGGAAGCCTGCTTCTCCCCACTCCCCCTGCTTGTGTTCCCTCTCTCGCTGTCTCTCTGTCAAATAAATAAATAAAATCTTTAAAAAAAATAAAAAATCATTTGTTGCACCTCCTCTGGAAACAAAATGTTAATTAAAACCATGATCCATGGTAAGCTTCTCAATATAGTCAAGATTTTGTTGTGAGCAGTGACAGTAGGGAAGATAATGGATTTGATTAATTTCATCTTTTAGTGTCTGGAACAAGCAATACTTCAGCAGTCTTGAATTCTTGCATGGGAGAGAAAAAAAATTGTATTAGTCATTTTGGTACCTTTCAATTAGAATCAAAGTCCTGATGAAAATTTTCTCACCTAAGTAATGATTTCTTGATTTCAGACATCTTTTAACTAATTTTGTTTAATATAGCTCAGAGGGTTACAATATGGATATACTATTTACCATTTGTAGCTATCACTAACGCTTATAATACATTCTCTTATAATTTACTCACTTTTAATGTGACCACTAACATCTGCACAGTCCTTTACAGGCTACCAAGTCATAAATATATTTTATCTTATTTACTTTTCATAACATTTTGAGATGAGAATTTTTTCTTGTATTCATTTGGCGATGAGGGAACAGTCCAAAAGACTAAGTAACTTTCTTGTGATCATATGGCTAGTATGTCAAAAGCAGACCTTTGGCTATTTTTTTCACTATAATATCCTGTTATCTATTTGATATAGGAGCTTAAGTTCAAGTTATAACTTGAGATGATTCATTCATTGACTGGTTTATTCATTGGTTCATTCATTCCTTCAACAAATACTTGTTCTGCACTTACCATGCCCCAGGCTTTGTGCTAGGAGCAAGGATGCATTGACAAGGAGTATATAGATCATTGCCTCACTGATAACAAGATAAATCAACAATTGCATAATTTGAAGGCAACACAGTAAATACTTTTAAGGAGGAGGGTCTATAAGATACATGGTTATATGGTGACATAAAAGAAAACCTTTATCTGCCCACTGAAGGCAAAGCAGGCTAACAGGAGGGTACCCCCTGAAATTAATTTGAAAAAGTAGGAAACTTAATACACAAAGAGCTGGCAACAAGGTTCTTAAGACAGAGGAAAGAACATATTCAAGGGCAGATGGATGTATAGTTGGTTTTATTAATGCTTTTTAAACTCTCTTCAGAAAGTACACTCTTATTATCTACATGTAAGATAATTTGTTTCATCTTAAATCCCACTTCACCCCACTACATTTGGCACTCTATCCATAACAGGTAGGATTTACTTAACACTTACCACATGTCAAAAACTGTTATAAATGTTTGTATAATTGATATTTTTTATTAAAAGTTCTCTGATGTTCAGTTGCTATTTTATTCCCCATTTTGCAGATGAGGAAATTAAGGAACAAAATGTCTAGGTAATTTATCCAAGTTAACCTAACAAATAAAGGCAAAAGAAGGCTGGACTCCAGGGAGTTTGATTCCCAAATCCATGCTTTTCATCTTGACACCACACTGCATTCTTTTTCTAGATATTGCCTTATTTTTTTT
>NW_027713700.1:0-328 GCF_054177405.1 Leptonychotes weddellii | reverse complement strand
TGTTTGTTTGTTTGTTTTTAAGTAATCTCTCTGCCCAACATGGGGTTCAGACTCACAACCCCAAGATCAAGAATCACATGTTCTACCTACTAAGCCAGCCAGGTGCCCTGATATCCACATTTTTAGAATGATTACCCTGGCTGCCTTTGTGGAGGTGTGAGATAAAACGCAGTGTGAGTGGTGGGAGGCCAAAGCAGTCTTGGGTGAGCAGTGATGATAGCCTGAGTTAGGGGGGTGGGCAGTGGGGATAAAGAGGTGTGGACAAGTCTGAGAGATATTTAAGTGGGAGAATTCAAGATGAGGGAAGGAAAAGTCAATAATGATAACC
>NW_027713699.1:0-328 GCF_054177405.1 Leptonychotes weddellii | reverse complement strand
GGAATGAACTTGTAAAAGGGTTTGCTCTTGCCCCAAAAGAGATGAGTGGGGGTGGTGGGGGCAGGGAAGAGGGGAGGAAGTTCATGAAAATTACTGAAAGGGAAATCAGAGGTGGATAAAACCGTAAGATAGAAGTTCCTTCTTTTTGGCAGGGGATATGCTCCCAGATCCCCCGTGGGCGCCTGAAATCACAGATAACACTGTACATGATCTATGCATGCACACAGTTCAGTGATGGTACCAGGCTGGCAGTGGGACAAAGCACGACATTTGTCATTAGAGAGCAGAGCACAGCACGCCATGCAGGTGGCGAGAAGGCCCAGCAACT
>NW_027713698.1:0-328 GCF_054177405.1 Leptonychotes weddellii | reverse complement strand
TTTTTTAAAGATTTTATTTATTTATTTGACAGAGAGAGACACAGCGAGAGAGGGAACACAAGCAGGGGGAGTGGGAGAGGGAGAAGCAGGCTCCCCGCAGAGCAGGGAGCCCGATGTGGGACTCGATCCCAGGACCCTGGGATCATGACCTGAGCCGAAGGCAGTCGCTCAACCGACTGAGCCACCCAGGCGCCCTAAACCACACACTCTTAATCAATTAATAAATCAAAGAAAAAAATCACAAAGGAAATTTAGGATATAATTAGAGATGAATTAAAATGAAAACACCACATCCCCAAACTTACACATTGAAAGCAGTGCTAAGGGG
>NW_027713697.1:0-328 GCF_054177405.1 Leptonychotes weddellii | reverse complement strand
CCCCCCCCTTTCTGTGAAAACAGGGCTGCTTATTGAGTAACATGGAAAAATCTCAGCTCCTGCAGCAGCCACCTGTGCATTCAACAGTTTCCTCATGGAAAGCTCACAGTAACTTTTCTTTTTTTTAAATTTTATTATGTTATGTTAATCACCATACATTACATCATTAGTTTTTGATGTAGTGTTCCATGATTCATTGTTTGTGCATAACACCCAGTGCTCCATGCAGAATGTGCCCTCCTCAATACCCACCACCAGGCTAACCCATCCTCCCACCCCCTCCCCTCTAGAACCCTCAGTTTGTTTTTCAGAGTCCATCGTCTCTCAT
>NW_027713696.1:0-328 GCF_054177405.1 Leptonychotes weddellii | reverse complement strand
TGTGTATATATAAAACACATAAATATATAAATAAAATATTATCTTCTTAACTATAATTGCCAATCACATTTGGAGACAATATCGTTCATATGCACAGGAATTATAAATAGTAAATAAATTTCAGAAATCGATATTACTGTCATCATCAATATTTTCACTGTACAACTATGGGCTCTATAATAAATGGCTCTTGTTCCTTATCTCAGAACTGAATACAGTTTAGGAAATCCTGAGCTAAATTTTTCCCTTTGCATCCAGGAGGCAATTAACTTTTTTTTTATTATGTTATGTTAGTCACCATACATTACATCATTAGTTTTTGATGTAG
>NW_027713695.1:0-328 GCF_054177405.1 Leptonychotes weddellii | reverse complement strand
CTCAGTCTAGCAATCTGGGAGTCATCCTTTGCCTCTCCTTTTTACTGACCTCCCACTTCTAATCACTCAGCATGCCTCAGTAATTCTTCTCCAGGAAAGCTCTCGAAGTCTCTCCCTTTCTCTCCAATCTCATTTCTACTTGGTTCAAGCCACCCTCACGCTTCACTTGGGATTGCTTAAAATACCAGCCTCCTTGCTAGTCTTCCTGCCTCCGGTCTTGCCCCCTTTTCAATTTACCTTCCACCCTACAGCTGAAAAGCATCAGTAAGGGAAACCTCAGAGCCCCTCCCCCAGCTCGCAGACCCTCAGTGATGAGATCCTTGCCTGT
>NW_027713694.1:0-328 GCF_054177405.1 Leptonychotes weddellii | reverse complement strand
GAAAGGATCGGAGGCAGTTTTAAAAGGGGGCAGATGGAGGGTGGGAAAGGAGGCAGGAGTCAGCTTCTCAAAATGTAAATTCCTAAAGTCTTTGAACATGTGTTTATAGAGCGAAATACTCACACTCCACATACACGCAGAGCCGCCTCTTGCACACGTCACAGAGCAATACATATTTGCCTGCAATCTAAGTAAATTGCTCAAACAGGAGATCCTGAAAAGGGCACGGAGATCCTGAAAAGGGCACAGAGCCCAGAAAAGGATCGGTGCCCATTAAAAGGGACATTCTTGTATTTTTAATCATTTAAGATGTCTGAGATTTTTTTTT
>NW_027713693.1:0-328 GCF_054177405.1 Leptonychotes weddellii | reverse complement strand
CTCTCTCTCTCTCAATATGAATTATTCAGGTTATCTATTGCTGTGCAAAGAAACACACAAAAACATGGTAGCTTGAGCAGTTTTTTGTTATCTCTCATGGTCCTGTGGGTTGACTGAGCTCCGCTAGGTGGTTTTGAATTCTCTCAGATCGTTGAAGTCAGACGGCGCCTGGAGTCTCAGAAAGCTCAGCTGGGTTGGGTGTCCAAGATGGCTTCTTTTTTTTTTTTTTTAAAGATTTTATTTATTTATTTATTTGAGAGAGAGAGAGAGAGATACAGCATGAGAGGGGATAGGGTCAGAGGGAGAAGCAGGCTCCCCGCCGAGCCGG
>NW_027713692.1:0-328 GCF_054177405.1 Leptonychotes weddellii | reverse complement strand
TCCATGCATAAGGCTGATTCAACCCCAGGTTCTGAGGAGTCTGTATTTCATTAAGCAAACAGGAGCCCTCGAGGTTTTGTGTAGGGCAATCCTAAGGACAAAGATGATTTAACTAGTGATGAAGAGGACAAAGTGAGAGGAGGCTGAGGCTAGCAAAAGGATTACTGCAGATTAACAACAACAACAACAACAACGTACGAAAGATGGATGAGGCCTAGGGCGACGGCAATAGGTAGTAAGGCACGGGAGGAAATGCAGTCCCCCTCTTACCACCAGCCAGGGAAAGAGAGGATGAGAAATGTCTTAGCTTCCACCTTGGGTTATTAAG
>NW_027713691.1:0-328 GCF_054177405.1 Leptonychotes weddellii | reverse complement strand
TTTTTTTTTTTTTTAAAGATTTTATTTATTTATTTGAGACAGAGAGAATGAGAAACAGAGCATGAGAGGGAGGAGGGTCAGAGGGAGAAGCAGACTCCCCGCCGAGCAGGGAGCCCGATGCGGGACTCAATCCCGGGACTCCAGGATCATGACCTGAGCCGAAGGCAGTCGCTTAACCAACTGAGCCACCCAGGCGCCCGGGAACCCCTTCATCTTGATCGTGCTTGGCTTCTCCACTGTGGATAAGCTGCAGATGGTGTTATCCCAGTGCCTGCCTGGCACACCGTGAGTGCTCTGCTAGGGAAGCTAGTATGATGCCCTTTGAGGA
>NW_027713690.1:0-5704 GCF_054177405.1 Leptonychotes weddellii | reverse complement strand
TCCTCTGCCATCTTGCTCTGCCCCCCCAGGAATAATCTTATTTCTGTTTGACAATGATGGAAACCAATCCTCACTCAAGTTTTCACTGATAGCAAGAGACAGCTCTTGGTATTACACCCAAATCTGTCTTTCAGTAGAAATCTATTAACTACCATGCTCTACTGTCTCTGATTACATATGAAAAATGAGGTATGTAAAGGGGCAAGTAGGATCTCGGTGGGATTTGTCCGATAGAGCAGTCATTCACCAATAGGTGACAAATATTTTCATTTCCTTCCTGTCTTCATGAAAATTACTACAAAAGCAATGTAAGCCAGGGAGCCTGGGTGGCTCAGTCTGTTAAGCATCTGACTTTTGGTTTCAGCTCAGGTTGTGATCTCATGGGTTGTGGAACTGAGCCCGGGTCAGGCTCCTAGCTCATTGGGGAGTCTGCTTTAAGGATTCTCTCCCTCTGCTCTTCCCCCCACCCATGCTCTTTCTCTCTCTTTCTAAATAAATAAATGACTCTTTAAAGGAAAAAAAAAAAAACAATGTAAGCCTTCTCCTCACTTTTCTGTAGCTTGCTATTCATTTCCTTGGTTTTCTATGTGCTGAAACACTGAAAAAATATGCACTCCTTGGAGATGGAAGAGGAAAATTGAGCTTTCTGATCTTTTGCTTTCCACTAGCATTTAAAGATATCAAAGCAATTTTCAAACATTACCTCATTCATTCTTACCTCATCTCTGTTAGTGAAAGACAAAGGGCAATTTTACTGACTAAAGGATGCTGTTTCTACTAACCACATCATTTCAGTGGCTCAAAGAAAATATATACCAAGAAACTCTCTAAGGTGTAGTGGAAATCAGTGATACCATTGACTTTAAAACCAGGGCTAGCAAACTCCAAGTCAGAGCTTTAACTTGTTTGATAATACATAGGAAAAATCTCTTGGTTGAAAGGAAAAACAGTGAAATTACATTCTAGTCAATTCCTGAAGGGCATGGTTTTATTTTTTATAAGCTTTCTCTTTGGCCCACTGTTTTTGTGGGTTTTTTGTTTTTGTTTTTGTTTTTGAAACTAGGTACTAAAGAGAGTGTCAGGATGGGAATGTCAGTCATGTAGACTATGGTGATGTTCTTGAGAGTCTAGTGGATAAGAGCCTCAATTTTAACCATATATCTGCCATTTAACAGCCAAATGATCTTGGAAAAGTCATTTATCTTTGCTCTTCTTAGAACAATACTTCCATAAAGGCATGGAAGTATTTCAAAGTTCCTTTTTAGTTCTCATGTTTATTACAACTGTTATGCTATAAATTGCTTTCTAGAAGAATTACTAACAATCTCCTTTTGTCCATTATTTCAAATTCAAGAAACATGTATTGCAAATGTCAGTATTCTAAAATGCCTGAAGGAATAAGGCAGGTAATATAAATAAATGTTACAAGATAGATAAAAGATAATAGGGAATTCTTGCCCCTCCCCAGACATTCAAAGTCACATTTTTTAATAAAAACATAATGTGAGCCAAGCAAAGAACATCTGCAGGCTAAAACATGTTCAAGCTTTTCTTATGCAAAAGTTAGATTATTTCATTTGATCATTCAGCTGTCCCCAGCTTGCTTCATGTGTGTCTTTTTCTTTTCAAACATCTCAAAATAATTATGTATCTCTCCAAATAAAAAAAAAACTTAGATTCATTTTCTTTCAGAGTGCTTTAAATCAGGAATACATATTGCCTTTATTCATGTCTTTTCTTGCTAGTTGATTTGATGGTTGATTTGACTCTGGTGATCCATCACTCCTTTATGAACATATTTACTTTCTAGGCTTCCATGAGCCTATCACCCTTGATTGTCCTAATCTGACTTCTCCTAGACCTCTTTTGTGGGCTTCTTATCTTCTCTTACCAACTTCCAAAGTAATGGTGTTTCCTCTGGCTCTTGTTTTAGCCCACTAGCCTTCACTCCACATGTTCTCCTTGAAGATCTCAAACACTCTTATGCGTATAACATTTATTCTAAAATATTTCTGGAACACTATATCTAAAAATTTGCTAATTATCTACCTCAATGTCTTGTAGGCACCTCAATCCCAATGCCCAAATCCCAAGATGCCACTTGTCATCTTATCTGCACTAGTTACAATTTACTGGTCTCAGCTCCAAATTCACCCTTCTTTTCCTTGCTTTATGATGCTGGATCTGGACTCTGTAAACATCTCTCCTTTGCCAGCCAGCTCATCGTTAGGCTTTGTTAATAGAGGGTAATGGAGGGAAACTGCAAAACTATAGTAGAAGCAAGGGATTTCACTTCCAGGTTCTAGTGTACAGTTTTTGTTTCATCATCAGCAGATTGGTGTATATGTGGCCCGAGTAGTACTCATCTTCATGTCCCTCAGAGCCTGCACTCTCCAGCAAATTTCTCCAACCATCCACCTGGCTTTTCCTATGTTCCAGTTTGGTGGTTCACAAACTGGCCCCTGTACATGCAGGGCAAGGAGAGACAGAAGAAAGAGGTAGCCACTCCAATTTGGTAGGCAGCAGGTTTAATAAGTAAGGAAATTTACATAAGAGTCTTGAGCACCTGCAAGACAAGTAGATCTTTGCACCTGTCTACCAGAATCTTAAAAGTTTATATAAAGGCTTTAACTGGGTTTAGTCATGTATATCATCCAGATGGTCTCAACAACACCTTATTCTCTCAAGACTATGACCTTGGAGCATCTCCCATTGTGGGAATGGTGGGCAGAACATAAATTCCGAAGACAGGGAATGGGAGGAGAAGTCTTTGATTGCCTGATTCCAGCTTTCAGGTCAACCAGCTGTCATACCCTCTCAATGACCTCCTCTAGCACAGCTTAAGCCAGCGACCTCTGGCAAGTGTTTCCAGCCATTTGGCAGACCACTTTTATAGACCACTTCTGACCTTCAACCTCTGGCAAATTCGTTTAGCACCAGCAAGCTGCATTTTTCTGTTTCAGCCACCTCAATCTGAAAAGGTTTGAATCTCAGTCTTGGAGTAAGAGAAATCTGCTAAGTTCTTAGTCTTTCCTTGTTTGCTGTCCCTAAGCCCTAGAGGAAGTGACTACTTTTTGTTTTTGCTACTTCTATACCACTTAAAGTTCTCTTTTAACACCTTTAACTAAATTTTGTTAGTTAATTATTCTTTGTATTGAATTTTCTCTCTCCAAATTACTAGTGTCATTTGTCCTGACTGGACCCTGACTGATGCATAATTAATACCAGAAGTAGTCCCAGGAGATAGACACTCAAAAATGAGATTTGGGGACAGGTTTGGTCCTTCCCTTAGATTTGAATGTGAGGCTGAACTACCTGCCAATGCAAAAAGATATGCTGCTAATCCATGGCATGCGGTGGCTTCACAGTTAGTGATGGTATCAGTGTACTTGCTCATGATGATGTTCCAACTGGAGGAGGTGCCTTGGACGTTCATGTGGCTGTTACACTTATGTCCAATAGTAGTAACTACAAAGACTGTAGTGTGGAACAGAATCTCCTGAGTCCTGAATATATTTACAGGGAAACAGCAACAATAGCAAAAGAAATCTCCTATAGATTGATATTGTTGAAAAATTCAATTCTAAATTTAGTTGTGCAGGTTGAAGGATTACAACATCATTAAATTCACATTCTTCTCAAATTGCATGAGTGAACATTAGGACATTGATTAGAAAACAGTAGGGCCCTAAAACTTTGAATGAGGATGTCTGATTGGATCAGATGAAACTGAACATCTTGCATCTCTGAGACACATTGAAGCTCCCTCATTAGTGGAAGTAGCTTACACTCCTGTGCCTGGGGGGCTACTCTTCCTTTGCATGAAAACTGTGGTAACTTCGTCTGGGGCAGGTATCTTGTAAGGGTGTGCTCTAGGTGTCAGTTACATGGTATGAGCCAAGAAAAAATAGTTTATACTCCAAAGAATTATAAGATTGTGCTAATAATTTTCAGCAGAACCCTGGGGAATATATGTAGGAGGATGGAAAATAACACAAGACAAGCAAAATGCATTTATATGTTTGCATTATTTAGTAAATACTAAATAACCTGAATGTAATAAATTGGATTTATGCACCTAGAAGTAGTTTTAATATCTTACTTGGCTGGTTCACTGAAACTGGGATTTAATGGCTATGTTTAATGAGAATGAGTTGTTAGTGCTTCCCCTGAATTGATGAGCAGGAAGGAATTCAAAGCTTATAGAGATGGGGATTTTGGAATGGAATAATGTGTGATCTATACAGCCACCCACCAAGACAACCCGGAAGATACTCCCTTCACTATGCATTGTCAAAGGCATTACTAGGGATAGCATTCTTACCCTTGAAAATCTCTGGTTCCTCCTCTTAGTTAGCGAGATAAGACAATGAGAGATACAGCAGTTGAGACGGACTCCTGATTTCAATGAAGATAATAGGATTCCCAGAGTGGCAGAGACAAAGGGGCAACACTTAACTGCCAAAGACAAGATGAACATGTTTGCCATCAAAGACAGCAGAGATATGCAGGTATTCGCAATGGCATTCAGGGATCTCTGACAATGATACAGTGTTTCTAGGAATGAAACAGATGGGAGGCCTACAAGGATACAATTTAAACCACGTAATAGAAAAAACCCTAGCTCTGATAACCAAAAACCCAATGTGAGTCAGCACAATGCTAAATCATGACCTTTCACTCACTCTCCATAACAAAGGCGGTTCAAAGACAGAATCTCTGAAGTGAAAAGGAATCTGGATCTCCCTGTGGAAGGACCCTGCAACAACTCCACTTGGTATATAATTATTCCTTCAAGCCTTTTCCAAAGGGAACTGTGGCCAGTTACTAGAATGACAGCATATGGGAAAAAGTAAATATCAAGACTTTCTGGGGATTACTGAACATGGTGAATTGTCAGTAATTTCTTGGGGACCCAAAATGCTACTGTACCCCAGGAGTCAAAGTGGTGGTTTATAGTGGTAAGGTAATAAATAGAATTTTAGCCAAAATCTGAATGATAGTGGACTCATGCAATCCAGAGAAGAATCCCACAAAAATTCATGGACCTATGACTTCACTGAAATTTCTAGGGGTATGAGTATCCTTGTTAAGGTGAAAAGTGAGTTACTATATCTCTCACTACCTATCATGAGAAAATAGGTACAACACATGGTCAGTTTTTATGGATTTAGGAGGCAACAGATACCACATCTGAATGTGTTATTTTGATCCATCTACCAAGTCACCAGTAAATTTGCCAAATTTGAGGAAGAGAAGATTCCACAACAAGTTCAGACTGCAGTGAAAACTGCTTTTCCACTATGGCCTTCTGAATGGGTAGATCTAATTACACGTAAAGTGTCTTTGGCAAATAAAGATGCTATATGGAGTCTTTTATAAGTGCAAATAGGAGAATCCCAAAAACCATAATTTCTGCACAACTCTGTTTCTTCTGCAGATGATTATTCTCCTTTTTAAAAAACAGCTCTGGCTTGCTACTGGGCTGTGGTAGAGACTAAGAAAGCCTATCTATTTCACATCAGTTGGTCATGCAATCTGAGCTTACTATCATGAATGGTGTCTGATTTTTTTTAATTTTAATCTGCATTTTATTTTTTTTATTATTATGTTATGTTAATCACCATACATTACATCATTAGTTTTTGATGTAGTGTTCCATGATTCATTGTTTGCGTATAACACCCAGTGCTTCATGCAGAAC
>NW_027713689.1:0-14397 GCF_054177405.1 Leptonychotes weddellii | reverse complement strand
AGAGGTAGAAGGAGCAGCAGTGAGAAAAGGAATGCAGGCCTGGTCTGGACATGTGGGGAAAGCTGTCTCCCCAGATGTTTTCTATTTCAATTTGGGAAGTATTTACCTTCTTGTCACCAGATGGTGTACAGGTCCAGTCAGGGTTTGGTGCCTTCTTTAAATGTGTCCCGTGGACCCAAGAGTCCATTCCCTGGGATTTGGCAGCACAAGGTTTGGTTAGCAGTATGTGATAAGGGCCTCTCAAGGGAGGTTGAAGAGAATCTCTGTGGAGGTGTCTTTTCCAATAGAGAGACTCTCCAGGTTGCAAGGTGTGATGGTCAAGGTAAATGTCCCCTGGGAGTAGACTGTGAAAAGATTGCTCTGCTACAACATGGTTAGTTTTAATAGAAGCAACTAGATGTTTGCATTATTGAAATATATCCCCTTTTCCCACCTGTGTGTCAAAAGGGGGCAGTGGTCGAATGCATGGATGTCCAGTGGTCAAATGCATGGATGTCCAGTGACTCTCTCCAAGGGTGAGAGTCTGAGTTCCAAAGGGGGTGGGCTTGAGATTTAGAAGGAGTAACGGCAATGCCTTTGGCCCAGGTAGTTGGAAGATCTTTGCACATTTAGCTCATTGAGTCCCCAGTATTGGCATTATTGCATTGGACCATCTGTGAAGATAGGGGTTAGTAATGTACAATGAAAGTGTTGTAAAACTGGCCGAACATCACAAATGGGGTGAGGTCCCTGCACAATAGAGTGGGTTTTCTGGTCACTGTGTAGTTCAAGAGGGCTTCCCTGGGAGGGATAATTTTTTTCTAACAGGATTTTAGCCACACACAAGTCATTGGTCTTTCTCCATGGGAAAGCTTTGATCCAGTGAGAAAACACAGGCACATTGACTAACACATACTTATTTCCATGAGATGAGGAAGTTGCATGAAATCCACTTGCCAAATCTCAAATGGTTCATTAGGCAGTTTAAAATGCCCAGAGGAGGTATGCATTTCTTTCCCAGGATTGTATTTTGGACCAATGGGACGAGCAAGGTAGGCACTTTTTGCAGCCTTCTTAATATTTCCCCACCAATACTGGTTCATGAATGCTCTCAGTTTGTCAGTAGACCAATGGTTTAATGTTTTTATAGTTGTCTCTAATGGGAATTTTAGAATTTTGGGGAGGGCCAGATCATTATTTGATCCAAGGCAGAATTCTCTCTTTTAATCAAACAGTCATTAGATTCCCAACATTGTTTCTCCTTGTCTGGGCCCAGTTGTTGGGCATATCTGAACAATTTTTCCAAACTGTCAGTTGGTAGGACATCCCTTCAGAACATGACAGAGGCCTGACTCTCAAGCTCCTTTTGAGCAGACTTTTTTGGCAGAAATATCAACAAGGTGGTTTTCTTTGGCCTTCAGGGAGTCAAGTGCAGAATATTCCTGGGACCTTAATAATAGCTAGATCTGCAGGGAAAAGTATGGCATCGGATGAATTTTGGACATAGGAGCCCTTTTTAATCTCATCCCCATTGTAGGGAAGGGAACCTCGTTGCTTCCATAATATTCCAAAACCATGACCTACCTACCCAAAGTACATCCCGAGAATCAGCATCCATGTTTGCAGTGGTTCCCTCAGCTAAAATAGGAGCTGGAGTAGGGGCATAGAACTCATCGTGCTGGGCTGAAGTAGCCAGAGGCAAAGGTGCTGCCTCCGTGTCTTCAAAAGGAGTTGCAGTAGCTGACCTGGCATGATATTTATCCTTTTCCTCCTTTAAATAACAACCATCAAGAAAGCATGAAAAGTCTGCTTGGTTAGAGCAGTTTGCTGAAAATTGTCAAGGGAGTCAACAGGTGATCTGTCAGTGTGAAGCAGCTGTGAGGGGTTTCATATGTGAAGGAGGGGAGAAGGGTGCCAAGGTTGAGGCTATTGGAAGCAGAAAGAGTTAGGTGAGGAGCTGTAAGCAGGAGGATTTCATAGGAGGTAAGGTGACTGGAAAATGTTGAGGTGAGGAGAATTCAGAAAGGCTTCTACTACATGGGGCCCAGGGATGGTTAAAGGGGATGCTGTGATGAATTCTTCAGTGGCCTTATCCCAGAGGGCAGTGGCAGGAATGGCTCTGAGGTAGGGGGTATATCCCCCAGCTACGGCATCTACCTGTTGACTCTAATACTCTATGGGGTGATGGTGGTCCCCAAGTTTTGGGGTGAGCACTCCAAGGGCATTCCCTTCCCTGTCACATAGAGGAAAAAGGGAAGTTGATAATTAGGAAGTCCGAGGGCAGGGGCTGTTGGTAGACTTTTGTTTGGAGTTTCAAAGCCTATGTCAGCCCCCTCTTTCTGAATAATTGTGTTGGGTTTGTCATTTTTTAGTAAAGCATATACTGACTGAGTCTTAAGAGAGGTTTGGAATCCACTGTTGACAGTAGCCAGCCAGTCCAGGAAAGCCTGGTCATTGGTGCTTAGTTTTAGGTTGTGAGAAATCGAGGATGCCTTGAGTCTACCTGTTTCCAGCTGTCGTCCTTGTTCTGAGATCTGGTGACCTAAATACCTACCTGAGTTTGAGCAAATGCAGTTTTTCTTTGGAGACTTTATGTCCCTTTTAAGGCCAAAAGTTTTCACAGGGGGATGCTGTCTTCCTGTGAAGAGGTGTGAGGAGGGGAGCAGAGATGCCAATCATTGACATATTGTAACAAAGGAGAGCCCACAGCACACTTACTATCATGTGGTGGGCAAGATGGGTGAAGGGGAGAGGGAGTTATAGGCCTCCAGTCATGACATGAGTAAGTCACAGGAATAAAAAGCAGAGTGTAAGGAATACAGTCAATGACAGTTAGTAGTGATGTAGTGGGACAGATGGTAGCTATACTTGTGAACATAGCATAACATTTAAACTTATAAAATCACTAATTTGAACACCTGAAACTAATGTAATATTGTGTGTCATCTGCAGAAAAAAAAAAAGGAAACTTGGAAATGCGGGGTCTATTTAGATCCTCAGAAGACTTAACTTCAAAGGGGCAGGTTTCAACAGTTGGGAGCAGAGGGAGCAGAGGGAGCTTCAGAGGAAAAGGAAGGTTAGTAATAGGATAAGAGGGCAGGAGCAGAGGAGATGAGAGGGTGCTGAGAGAACAGAGGGAGATGGAGCCAGAGGTGGGGCCTGTTTTGAGGCCTGAGCACAAGGTTGTTGCCTCCCTTCTGTAGAATTAGAAGGTGGGGGAGGGGAAGAAGAGGCCTCAGAAGCTCTGTTTTGTCTAATTGTATGATTGCCTCATTTAGTTTATAAGCTGTATTTGGAGATGCAATTTTCAATTCTTGATAGCATTTGGAAGCTTCAAAATAGCCATTGAAATAGGCATCCCATTTTAGAACCATGGTTGTCCAATTCAGCTTTGAGAAAATTAAGGTTGGGATGATCAAAAGTTCCCCATCATGGCCATTGAAGTTCTAAATTATTTCTGGTTAAGTCAGTCCATTTATTTGTAAATGTGCATGCAGAGGGACCATTGTTTATATTTTTATTTTTTAATTTTAATTTTCTTTTATTAAATTTAATTTTCCCATGTTTAAATTCACAATTAATAAATATATAGCATATTATTAGTTTCAGAGGTAGAGTTCAGGGTTTCATCACTTGCATGCAATACCTGGTGCTCATTACATCCCATGCCCTCCTTAATGCCCATGCACCCATCCATCTCCCCTCCAGCAACCCTCAGTTTCTTTCCTATAGCTAAGAGCCTCTTGTGGTTTGTGTCCCTCTCTGATTTCATCTTATTTTATTATTTCCTCCTTTCCCCATGAGCCTCTCTTTGGTTTCTTAAATTCCATATATGAGTGAAAATCATATGGTAATTCTTTCTCTGATTGACTTATTTTGCTTAGCATAATACCCTCTAGTTCCATCCACGTTGTTGCAAATGGTAAGATTTCATTTTTTGATGGCTGAGTAATATTCTAGTGTGTGTGTGTATACATATACTGTAGTTTTGCCCACAGGATGGTGCTCTCAAAGCATTTTGATGACTGGGATCCCATTTCTTAGGAGTGTTTCAGGGACAGCCTGTTTCTAGAAGGAATCAGACCAAAGGTCAGCCCAGTTTCAGAGAGAACAGTTCAGTCCCAAACAGACCAGGGACTGAAGGCTAGCCCAGTTCCAACAAGCAGAGTCCCAAAGGGAAGAGTGCAGTTGCAAAGGAGAATAGGACCAAAGCCTACGCAATTCCAACTGGCACAGATCTCACTGGAAAGGTCTGCTTTTAAAAGGACTCAGATTGAGGGCTAGCCCAGTTCTATTAAGAGCAGTCCCATTCCAAACAGGAATTAGATCAAAGGCTAGCACACACAGTTCCTTCAGGAAGAGTCTGAATCAAACCAGAAGGCCAAATGAGTACCCGCAGAAATGATTAAAAAAAAAAAAAAAAAAAAGGCCTTCAAAAGATCCCAAGTAAAGCTTGGAGAACTCAGACACAGGATGTGGAGCTTGAAATCTAGGAGGAAACTTGCCCTCAAAACCCCAGGTGGGGGGCACCTGGGTGTCAGTGAGTTAAGCATCCAACTTTTGATTTCAGCTCAGGTCATGATATCAGGGTCTTGGGATTGAGCCCTGCATCAGGCTCCCCACTCATTGGGGAGCTTCTCTCTCTCTCTTTCTCCCTCTCTCCCTTTCCTTCTACCCTTCCCCCAGCTTGTCCTCTCTTTCTGTCTCTCTCTAAAATCAGAAAATAAATCTTTAAAAAGAACTATCAAGACAACTTCTAAATATGGAGAAGATTGTACTAAGCAGAGTTTTTGAATCTGTTTTAGAAGAAAAACATGATGGTATTTTTTAATAAAATGTTAAAAATGACACTTGTGTCTACCAATTCATACATTTCCAATTTCTTCACTTTTCTGTTTTGCTTATTTTTTAATTCACACATTATATTCATATGTCTTCCTAAGTTAATACTGTCAAGGCTCCTTTCTGTGGCTTGTTGTAAGAAAGAAGATAGGCCTTCTAAGGAGAATGCAGCTTTCTATAACTTAAGCGATTGTTGTTGTAGGTTATTACTTACTTTTCCCACACAGGTGAAAATTTCTTCCCACATTGACTAGTCATTTAAAAAAGGAATGTATCTCTATCAGTATGATTTCATTTCATCATAGTGTATTTCATTTGATATTTTATTTGTAAGTATGTAGTAAATATAGGTATATTTTAGACATAAGACTATCCCCCAGTTCATTGAATTTGAAAAGATACATATATCCTATGTACACAATTTTAAGGTTTGCACATTTGAATTCATAAATGGAGAACTTCTGCATATGGAATTAAGGTAAATCGCTGAAGAAAATGCAAGGGGGCATAATCATTTTGGGGGAAGAAATAATGGCTTATATTGCACAGACGTGCTATAGTTACTCAATTATATATCTGGATAGGAGTAATTTGATGACAATACCCCCATTTTCCCCAATTTATTAATGATTTCAGAAACTTAATATATCACAATTTCATTCCAAGATAATGAAATCAACAAATCTGTTGTGTGCCACTATTCTTTTTAAAAATTTTTTATTCATGTATAAGTAACAAACGGTGTTCTATTAGCGCCAGGTGTGCAGTCTAATGATTCAACCATTGTATACGTGACTCTGTGCTCATCACCATCAGTGTCCTCTTAATCCCCTTCACCTTTATTACCCATCCCCCCACCCACCTCTCCTCTGTCAACCATCAGTTCATTCTCTGTATTTAAGAGTCTGTTTTGATTCATCTTTTCTCTTGGCTTATTAAATTCCAGATATGAGTGAAATCATATGGTATTTGTATTTCTCTGACTCCTTTCAATTAGCATCTTATCTTCTAGATCCATCCATGTTGTTGCAAATGGCAAGATCTCATACTTTTTATTATGGCTGAATAATATTCTTTTGAATATATACTCCATCTTCTTTATCCATTAATGTATGCATAGACACTTGAGTTGCTTCCATATCTTAGCTGTGGTAATAATGCCTCAGTTAATGTAGGGGTCCATCCCTCTTCTCAAATAAGTGTTTTCATTTATCTTGGGTAGATAAATGCCCAGCTGTGGAATTACTGGATCCTATGGTATGTATAAATTTTGTGAGGAACCCACATCCTGTTTTCCACAGTGGCTGTACCAGTTTGCATTCCCACCAACAGTGCATGAGGTTACCTTTTGCCCCAGTCCTCAGCAATACTTGTTATTTCTTATGTTTTTCTTCTACCCATTATGACATGTGTGAGATGCTATCTCACGGTTATTTTGATTTGAATTTCCCCCATGATTAGTGAAAGGAAGCATCTTTTCATGTGTCTGTTACCCATCTGGATTTCTTTTTAGAGATATGTCTATTTGTGTCCTCTGCTTATTTTTCACTTGGCTCATTTGGGGGTTTTTTTGGTGTGGCATTGTATAAGTTCTTTATTTTGGATATTAACTTCTTACCAGACACATCATTTGCAAACATCTTCTCACATTCAGTATGTTGTCTTTGTGTTTTGGTGGTAGTTTCCTTCACTCAGCAGAAGTTTATATTTCATTGTAATCCCAGTGTATTAATTTTGCTTTTGTGTCCCTTTTGCTAGAGGAGACCTATCCAGAAAAATGTTTCCATGACTGATGTCAAAGAAATTACTGCCTGTATTCTTTTAGGAATTTTATGGTTTCAGGTCTCACATATAGGTCTTTAATCCATTTTGAGTCCATATTTGAGCATGGTGTAAGGAAGTGATTGGTTTCATTGTTTTGTGGGTGGCTGTCCAGTTTTTCCAACACCATTTGTTGAAGAGACAAGTCTTTTCCCCATTGTGTATTCTGGTCTCCTTTGTCATGGATGAATTGACCATACAAGAATGGGGTTATTTCTGGACTGTCTGTTCTGTTCCATTGACCTGTGTATTCATTTTTGTGCCAGGCCATATTGTTTTGATTCCTACAATGTTGTAGTATATCTTGAAATCTGGAATTGTGATACCTCCAGTTTTGTTCTTCTTTTTCAAGATTGCTTTGGCCCTTGAGGGTCTTTTGTGTTCCATACAAATTTTAGGATTCTTTGTTCTAGTTGAGTGAAAAACTGCTGTTGATATTTTGATAAGGATTGCATTAAAACTGTAGGTTCCTTTTGGTAGTATGGCCATTTTCATATTGGTTCTCCCAATTGATGAACATGGAATTTGTTCATGGATTTGTTTCTGTCATCTTCAATTTCTTTCACCAGTGTTGGATAGCTTTCAGAGTACAGGTGTTTCACCTCCTTGGTTAAGTTTTTTGCTAGGTGTTTTAAACGTTTTGGTGTAATTGTAAACAGGACTGTGTTCTTAGTTTCTCTTTCTACAACTTCATTAGGAGGGTATAGAAACGCAACAGATTTCTGTGTATGAATTTTGTATCTGAAACTTTATTGAATTTATCGATCACTTCTAGTAGTTATTTGGTAGAGTCTTTAGGGTTTTCTATGTATAGTCTCATGTCATCTGAAAATAGTGAAAGTTTCTTTCCTGTGGCAGAAAACCAAAAGGAATCCATGGCTGGCATGTCAACCTAAAGAAAAAATATCAGACAAGTGCCTAGAAATATCCAAGAAGTTTATATGTAATCTTCCTTTCTTTTTTTGAAGATTTTTTTTTAATTTTTTTTTTTTTTGGAGTAAAACAAGATTTCATTGTTGACAAGGTTACTTCTGAGTTGCAGAAATTCTTTTGGTTTTTCCCTGTACTCCCCCATTCAATCTGGACTGCCATAATGAGACAGACAGAAAGTGCGAGGACACTTTTTTCTTGCATCTCTAGTGGAAACCTTAGCAGCAGACAGGAACTGCTCCAGGTCTGTCAAACGGATGCATTATTTATTTATTTTTGAGAGAGAGAGAGAGAGAGAGAGAGAGAGGAGAGGGAAAGACAGGGAGAGAGAGAAGCTCAGGTAAGACTCTCTGATGAGCATGGACCCCAACACAGGGCTCGATACCATGATCCTGATGCTTAAGCAACTGAACCACCAAGGTGCCCTGAGGGCTATTTGTCATCTTTCAAAATTGAAAAAGAAATTCAAATCAACAACTGCCACACGATTTTCAAAACATTCGTCATAGTAAGCAGTACATTTTATTTTAGTTTTAGTTTTTTAGTTTTTTTCAAAATTTAAATTCAGTTAATTAGCATATAATATAGTATCAGTTTCAGAGGTAGAGGTCAGTGATATCAGTCTTATATAATATCCAATGGCAATTACATCACATCCCCTCCTTAATGCCATCACCCAGTTACCACATCCCTCCACCATCGTCCCCTCCAGTAATGCTCCGTTTGTTTCCTATGATTAAGAGTCCTTATGGTTTATCTCCCTCTCTGGTTTCATGTTCTTTTATTTTTCCCTCTCTTCCCCTATGACCCTCTGTTTTGTTTAATTCCACATACTAGTGAGATCATATGATAATTGTCTTTCTCTGATTGACTTATTTCGCTTAGAATAATACCCTCTAGTTCCATCCAGTTCATTGCAAATGGCAAGATTTCATTTTTTGATGCCTGAGTAGTATTCCATTGTGTATATATATCACATCTTCCTTATCCATTCATCTGTTGATGGACATCTGGGCCCTTTCCATAGTTTGGTTATTGTGGACATTGCTGCTATAAACATTGGGGTACAGGTGCCCCTTTGGATCACTACATTTGTATCTGTGGGGTAAATACCCAGTAGTGCAATTACTGGATCATAAATTAGCTCTTTTTACAACTTTTGAGGAACCTCCATACTGTTTTCCAGAGTGGCTGCACCAGCTTGCTTTCCCACCAACAGTGTAAGAGGGTTCCCCTTTCTCTGCATCCTCACCAACATCTGTCATGTCCTGTCTTGTTAATTTTATCCACTCTGACTGGTGTGAGGTGGTATCTCATTGTGCTTTTGAATTCTATTTCCCTGATGCCAAGTGATGTGGAGCATTTTTTCATGTATCTGTGGGCCATTTGTATGTCTTCTTAGGAGAAATGTCTGTTCATGTCTTCTGCCCACTTCTTGACTGGATCGTTTGTTCTTTAGGTGTTGAGTTTGATAAGATCTTTAAAGATCTTGGTTACCAGTCCTTTATCTGATAGGTCATCTCCAAGTATCTTCTCCCATTCTGTTGGTTGTTTGGTATTGTCGACTGTTTCCTTTGCTGTGCAAAAGCTTTTTATCTTGAAGAAGTCCCAATAGTTCATTTTTGCCTTTGTTTCCCTTGCCTTTGGAGAGATATCTAGCAAGAAGGTGCTGCGGTCGAGGTCACAGAGGTTACTGCCTTTGTTCTCCTCTAGGATTTTGATGGATTCCTGTCTCACATTTAGGTCTTTCATCCATTTTGAGTATGGTGTAAGGAAATGGTCCACTTTCATTCTTCTGCTTGTGGCTGTCCAATTTTCCCAACACCGTTTGTTGAAGAGACTGTCTTTTTTCCACTGGATATTCTTTCCTGCTTTGTCAAAGATTAGTTGACCATAGAGCTGAGGGTCCATTTCTGGGCTCTCTATTCTGTCCATTGATCCAGGTGTCTGTTTTTGTGCCAGTACCATACGGTCTTGATGACTACAGCTTTGTAATACAGCTTGAAGTCCGGAATTGTGATGCCACCAGCTTTGGTTTTCTTTTTCAACATCCCTTTGGCTTTTTGGGGTCTTCTCTGGTTCTGTACACATTATAGGATTATTTCTTCCAGGTCTGTGATAACTGTTGATGGTATTTTGATAGGGATTGCATTGAATATATAGGTTGCTTTGGTAGCGTAGACATTTTAACAATATTTTTTCTTCCAATCCATGAGAATGAAATGTTTTTTCATTTCTTTGTGTCTTCCTCAATTTCTTTCATGAGTCTTCTATAGTTTTCTGAGGACAGATCCTTTGCCTCTTTAGTTAGGTTTATTCCAAGGTGTATTACAGTTTTGAGTGCAATTGTAAATGGGATCGACTCCTTAATTTCTCCTTTCTTCTCTCTCATTACATAGAAAAGCAGCTGATTTCTGTGCATTGATTTTATATCCTGCCACATTGCTGAATTCCTGTATGAGTTCTAGCAGTTTTGGGGTGGAGTCTTCTGGGTTTTCAACATAGAGTATCATGCCATCTGCGGAGAGTGAGAGTTTGCCTTCTTCTTTGCTGATTCAGATACCTTTTATTTCTTTTTGTTATCTGATTGCTGAGGCTAGGACTTCTCGTACTATGTTGAACAACTGTGGTGATAGTGGACATCCCTGTCATGTTCCTGTCCTTAGGGAAAGAGCTCTCAGTTTTTCCCCACTGAGAATGATATTCACTGTAGGCTTTTCATAGATGGCTTTTATGATATTGAGGTATGTTCCTTCTATGCCTACCCCGTAAAGAGTTTCAATCAAGAAAGGATGCTATTCTTTGTCAAGTGATTTTTCAGCATCTATTGAGTGGATCATATGGTTCTTGTCTTTTCTTTTCTTTAGGTAGTGTACCACATGGATTGATTTGCAGATAATGAATCACCCTTGCAGCCCAGGAATAAATCCGATTTGGTTGTGGTGAATAATCCTTTTAATGGACTGTTGGATCCTACTGGCTAGTATCTTGGTGAGAATTTTTGCTTCCATGTTCATCAGGGATATTGGTCTGTAATTCTCCTTCCTGGTGGGGTCTTTGTCTGGTTTGGGGAGCAGGTAATGCTGGCCTCATAGAAAGAGTTCGGAAGTGTTTCTCCCATTTCCGTTTTTTGAAACAGCTTCGGAAGAACAGGTATAATCTCTTCTTTAAATGTTTGGTAGAATTCCTCTGGGAAACCTCCGGTCCTGGACTCTAGTTTGTTGGGAGATTTTTGATGACTGCTTCAATTTGCTAGCTGGTTATGGGTCTGTTCAGGTTTTCTGTTTCTTCCTGTTTCAGTTTTGGTGGATTAGACGTCTCTAGGAATGCATCCATTTCTTCCAGATTGCCTGATTTGTTGGCATATAGTAGCTCAGAATAAGTTCTTATAATTGTTTGTATTTCTTTGATGTTGGTTGTGATCTCCTCTCTTTCATTCATGATTTTATTTATTTGGCTCCTTTCTTTTTTCTTTTTGATAAGTTTGGCCAGGGATTTATCAATCTTATTAATTCTTTTAAAAGAACCAGGTCCAAGTTTCATTGATCTGTTCTACAGTTATTTTGGTTTTTATTTCCTTGATTTCTGCTCTGATCTTTATTAATTCTCTACACCTGCTGTGTTTAGGCTTTATCTGTTTTTCATTCTCCAGCTCCTTTAAGAGTAAGGATACGTTGTGTAATTGAGACTTATTTCTTGTGAAAGGCTTGTAATGCTATATGCTTCCCTCTTAGGCCCACCTTTGCTGCATCCCAAAGGTTTTGAACTGTTGTGGTTTAATTTTCATTCGTTTCCATGAATTTTTTAAATACTTCTTTAATTTTTTGGTTGATGCATTCATTCTTTAGTAGGATGCTCTTTAGCCTCCATGTATTTGAGTTCTTCCAGATTTCCTCTTGTGATTGAGTTCCAATTTGAAATCACTGGGGTCTGAGAGTATGCAAGGAATAATCCCAATCGTTTGGTACCAGTTGAGACCTGATTTGTGACCCAGTATGTGATCTATTCTGGAGAATGTTCTATGTGCACTGAAGAGAAATGTGTATTCTGTTGCTTTAGGATGGAATGTTCTGAATATATCTGTGAAGTCCATCTGGTCCCCTGTGTCATTCAAAACCCTTGTTTCCTTGTGGATCTTCTGCTTAGATGATATGTCCATTCCTTTGAGTGGGGTGTTAAAGTCCCCTACTATTATTGTATTATTATCAATGTGTTTCCTTAATTTTATTAATTGGCTATATAGTTGACAGCTCCCATGTTAGCAGCATAAATATTTACAATTTTTAGATCTTCTTGTTTGATAGACCCTTTTAAGTATGATATAGCTTCCTTCCTCAGCTCTTATTACAGTCCTTGGTTTAAAATCTAATTTGTCTGATAAGGGTTACTACCCCAGTTTTCTTTTGATGTCCATTAGCACAATTCCACCCCCCAATTTCAATCTGGACGTGTCTTTGCATCTAAAATGAGTCTCTTTAGGGTGCCTGGGTGGCTCAGTTGGTTAAGCGACTGCCTTTGGCTCAGGTCATGATCCTGGAGTCCCGGGATCGAGTCCCACATCAGGCTCCCTGCTCGGCACGGAGTCTGCTTCTCCCTCTGACCCTCCTCCCTCTCATGCTCTCTGTCTCTCATTCTCTCTCTCGCAAATAAATAAAAAAAAAATTAAAATGAGTCTCTTTAGACAAAATATGGATGGGTCTTGCTTTTTCATCTAGTCCGATACCCCGTATCTTTTGATTGTCCATTTATCTCATTTACATTCAGAGTAACTATTAAAAGATATGAATTTAGTGCCATTGTATTACCTATAAAAGTGCTCTTTCTGTATATCATCTCTGTTCCTTTCTGGTTTGTGTTACTTTTGGGCTCTCTCTTTGCTTATAGGATCACCTTTAATATTTCTTGCAGGATTGTTTTCGTGATCACAAATTCTTTTAGTTTCTGTTAGTCTTAGAAGCTGTTTATTTCTCCTTCTATTCTGAATGACAGCCTTGCTGGATAAAGTATTCTTGGCTGCATATTTTTCTCATTGAGCACCATGAATATATCATGCCGATCCTTTCTGGCCTGCCAGGTCTCTGTGGATGGGTCTGCCGCCAGTCTTCTGTTTCTACCCTGGTAGGTGAACCACCTCTTGTCCGGAGCTGCTTTCAGAATTTTCTCTTCGTCTCTGAGGTTTGCAAGTTTCGCTATTGGATGTTGGGGTGTTGACCCACTTTTATCGATTTTGAGGGTGGTTCTCTGTGCCTCTTGGACGTGGATACTTGTTTCCTTCCCCATGTTAGGGAGGTTCTTCACTATAATTTGCTCCAATATACCTTCTGCCCCCCCATCTCCGTCTTTCCTCTTCTTCTGGGATCCCAATTATTCTATTATTGTTTCACTTTATGGTATCACTTATCTCTCCAATTCTCCCCTCGTGATCCAGTAGTTGTTTTCCTCTCTTTTTCTCACCTCCATATTCTCCATAGTTTAGTCTTTTATATAACCAATTCTCTCTTCTGCCTCATTTATTTTAGCAGTTAGAGTCTCCGTTTTTGATTGCATCTCATTAATAGCATTTTTGATTTTGACTTGGTTAGATTTTAGTTCTTTTATTTCCCCAGAAAGGGATTCTCTAGTGTCCTCTATGCTATTTTCAAGCCTAGCAAGTATCTTTATCATCTTTATTCTGAACTCTAGTTCCAACATCTTATGTCCGTACTTATTAGGTCTCTGGCAGTCAGTAATGCCTCTTGTTCTCTTTTTTGAGGTGAGTTTTTCCATCTTGACCCTCTGTCCAGCGAAGAATAGATGAATGAGAGAAATACTAAAATGGCAACAACAACCCCGGAGAAATATACACTAAGCAAATCAGATGATACCTGAAACCGAAAAAAAAAAACAAAAAACAAGGAGGAAGGAAAGATGGTGGAGGAGTAGGGAACCCTATTTCAACTGGTCCCTGGAATTGAGCTGGATATCTACCAGACCACTCTGAGCACCCACGAAACCAGCCTGAGATGTAAGAAGATCTGGATCTCTACAAGCAGAATATCGCAGGCGGTTGGTTCTGAGGTACGAAGCCGGAAGCCCTGATTCCGTGGGCAGATATCAGAGGATAAATGGCAGCGGGAGGGTGCCTGGCCGTGGGGATCCTACACTGCTGGTGAGTGACTGCCTCGCGCGCTGGGGATGGGGCACAGACTCGCAGACCGGTAGCGGTGGGGAAAGAACTTTAGGGCAGCCCTCGGGGCGGAAACCCAGAGCAGCGGGGTTGCGTGGGCGAACTGGGAGTGACTGATGGTTTTAGAAGCATAAAGGGCAGAGACGTGCCCCGACCTGGAGGCAGGACTGGGGGTCCTGCGGAGGGGCGCACAACCAAGGTGCGGCAGTTTATACAAGCATGGACAGAAACGGAGACAGTGTGGCCTGGAGACCTCACTGAAGAACAGACTGCGATCTCTCTGCTCTGAGGCAGAGGGTCGGAAACAGTCTCTTCTGCTCTGGCTCGTGGAAGAGACGCGGAAAGCCGTCAGGGAAAGCTGCCAGAGAACAAAAGCCCCCAAAACTGATTCCTGCTGAGCCCATCCCCCGCCACAGGGGGGCAGGGCAACTCCGCCCAAACAGGGTTGCTGAGTAACAGCACAGCAGGCCCCTCCCCCAGAAGACAGGCTGGGAAAACAAGAGGCCAGCAACCCTAAGGTCCCAAGAAAACAGGTGCATCTTCCTTGGGTTCTGGTCAATAATTTGGACTCTATACATTCCCTCAACCACCCATCAACAGAATGACTAGGAGGAGGAACCCCCAAAATAGAACAGACTCAGAGATTATGACTTATGCTG
>NW_027713688.1:0-1165 GCF_054177405.1 Leptonychotes weddellii | reverse complement strand
ATGATCACTCTTAATTTCACGGTCGGGGCAGTAGAGCCAGCGTGAGCCATGGATTATTTTACTGAATGAATTCTTTTTATTAGAAAATAAGAAAAATAATTATTTTTTTCTCATAAAAAATAATTCCACACTAGCAATTCACCACTCATTTTTTCTGGAGAGATAGAAACAATTCATGTGTCTGATTAGTGTACAAAATGTGGGGAAGGCAGGCAGAGCCCTTTGGAAATAAGCTTAAACACTGGCATGTTCTCAACTGAAACCCAAAAGCTTGCATAACATGACAAGGATTTGTATCTTGTATGAAGACAATATTTCATTTTTAAGTTCTTACAATTTAAAGAACCCTCATATTTACAATAAAATCTATATGTTGAAACCCTAACCCCAATAGGATGGTACTAGAAGGTGAGATCTCTGGGAAGTCATTTGGTTTAGACGAAGTCAGGAGGGGAGGGGCCCCACGATGGGATTAGTGTTGTTGAAAGAAGAGGTAGCACAAAGCTTTCTCTCCTCACCCACCTCCCACCCCAAACATGTGAGGAAACCAGAAGAAAGTCCTCACCATAACCCGACCACGCCGGCACCCTGATCTTATGCTTCCCAACCTCCAGAACCGTGAGAAACAGATGTCAGTTGCTGAAGGCACCTGGTTTATGGTATTCTGTTAGAGCAGCCCAAACGGACTAAGATACCAGGGAAAATGTCTTTTTCCCAGTGTCCAATGTCAAACATTCCCTTCAAACACGGGCTGGGAAACCAGATGTAATACAAAATACGTTCAAAAGTGCCGTCTCCTCCCAGCAAAGAGCTGCATGCCTGGGGGTCTTGGGTGTGCTCGGGGGGGGGGGGCTTCTCCTTACAGGCCCAGAGCCCCTCTGCCGTTGGCCTCGAGCAGGTGTGCGATGGAATGAGGGGGATGGGGGCAACAAGGTTTTGCCCCATTCACCACATCAATGGTCAAAATGTGGGTCAAAGATGCTTACACGGCTCACTCTCGAGCACTCCTCAACTCTGGTCCAACAACACAAAACCTGGTTGTCAAAAGATTGCTGGAAGAGGCTTTTCTTCTTTTCCGGAATTCCTCACGCGTGACTGTTACTTTGGAGCAACAGGAAAATTATGGGTTTTGGCATTCCTGGGCTTGGTATCGCCATGCTCCTTG
>NW_027713687.1:0-328 GCF_054177405.1 Leptonychotes weddellii | reverse complement strand
TGGGGAAGGGGTTAGCCTGGTGATGGGTATTAAAGAGGGCACGTATTGAATGGAGCACTGGGTGTTATACGCAAACAATGAATCATGGAACACTACATCAAAAACTAATGTGTAATGTATGGTGATTAACATAACATAAAAAAAAAGAGACAGCATAGCTAAGGGCATGTGTTTTGTCATGTTTTGTCCTCTGATTAGATTATTTCACTTCTCAGCTCTACTAGTTACCATCTGGGAGAATTTGGGCAAGTGGCTTAACTGCTCTGAGCTTTAGTTTTCTCCTCTGAGTGTAATACTGCTTATGTTGCCGTGGGGTCACTGGAAAGAT
>NW_027713686.1:0-328 GCF_054177405.1 Leptonychotes weddellii | reverse complement strand
TCTCGTGGCTGTCAGGCCCTTCTTGTGGGCGCGCCACTTAACCAACATGCTCTGTCCTCCCAGGTGCGTGCTAACAGCCCTCGTTCGGCCCACAGAACCCGGGGGCTCAGCGAAGGGCTGTGAGAAGCAGCTGACGTCCATGGCCAGGAGGGACGTTCTCCTCCCTTCTCCCGGTGAGGACGTGGGGAGGGCCCAGAGGGTCCGCAAGGCCGGGGTCTGGGGGTCTGCCTGACAGGAAGGGGATCGAGGCTGACCACTACTAGGCCTCTCCTCAGAGGCCGCGATGGGCACCTGGAGAGAGTGGCCGTCCCCTCCACTAGACACCGCC
>NW_027713685.1:0-328 GCF_054177405.1 Leptonychotes weddellii | reverse complement strand
AAGTAGTTCTCAGGTTGGTCACCTTCATCCATTCCCATGGCCCCAGCCTTAATTTGGGATCACATTATTTCACACCTGAATTTGCAGAATCTTCCAAGTCCCTCCAGTCATGCCCTCATCTAATCCATCCTCCACGCCACTGCTCTGGGGATTTTTCTAGAGCTGAGCCGTCCAATATGGTAGCCAAGAGCCACATGTGGCTATCTAAATTTAAATTAAAAAATTAAAAATTTAGTTCCTCAGTCACACTGGCTGCCATTTCAAGTGCTCAGCAGCCGCATCTGGTTAGCAGTTATCACACTGAATGGAGGAGATTATAGAACACTTT
>NW_027713684.1:0-328 GCF_054177405.1 Leptonychotes weddellii | reverse complement strand
TTTCTACTTCTTGATTTATATGACTGAATAAAAATTATGTTAAGGCTTTGCCTTATTTTTTTTTTAATTAAGAACTCAGATTTTGAAGAAGAAAATAATTTTGGAGACAGGGAATGACATGGAATGCAGACAAATAAAACCATCAATGAACAATGGTGTTAGTTATGTCCTCTGTCCTCCATTGGTGAGGGGGGGATTCCCATCCCAGGGATATGGGGATGGCCAAATACATGACACCTGACACTGGACAGATGCAATCAAGAGCAATTTATTAAGTACATGTACTCAAAGCCCTGGGGGGAGAATGTCCCAAGGCTGTTTCATTGTA
>NW_027713683.1:0-328 GCF_054177405.1 Leptonychotes weddellii | reverse complement strand
GTTCTGCATGGAGCACTGGGTGTTATGCACAAACAATGAATCATGGAACACTACATCAAAAACTAATGATGTAATGTATGGTGATTAACATAACAATAAAAAATAAAAAAAAATAAAAACACAAAATGGTAAATGAAACTAAAAATATAAAAATTACAATTCTTTTAGAAGACTATGGGATTGTACAAATTAACAGGAAAACAGGAAATATTAGTGGCAACATATATCCTACCCTCAAAGTGCTCCAGATCTGAATTTTTGCCTATGATTAGGGGGTCCCTAGTAGGCATTTTCAGAGTGGAGAACTGGGTGGGGGGGTAGAGGAAGG
>NW_027713682.1:0-328 GCF_054177405.1 Leptonychotes weddellii | reverse complement strand
GCAGGGGCTATATCCACCTTAGCACCCCTGATTGGATGTCACCGTGGTGGGCCGGGGCCACTGGGTGTACAGATATCTGTCCTGGGAGTTAAAATCTAGCTGGGAGGCATCTCTCTATGTAAGTGACTTCGCCACAGTGTGGGCTGCAAGCAGAGCTATGGTAGCGCAGGAGAGAGGCCTCGAGGAATGCAAAACAGGCAGGTGACAGAGCCACCTCTGACACAGAGGCTTAAATTTGGCTTTCTAATTTGGACATACTGTTTAATCCCTCTAAGCCTCAGTTTCCTGATCTGTAAAATGGGGCTAATAGGTTATCCAACACATGGGG
>NW_027713681.1:0-328 GCF_054177405.1 Leptonychotes weddellii | reverse complement strand
TCCATACTGTTTTCCAGAGTGGCTGTACTAGCTTCCATTCCCACAACAGTGTACGAGGGTTTTCCTTTCTCCTCATCCTTGCCAACATCTGTTGTTTCCTAACTTGTTAATTTTAGCCGTTCTGATTGGTGTGAGATGGTACCTCATTGTGGTTTTGATCTGTATTTCCCTGATGCCAAGTAATGTTGAGCATTTTTTCATGTGTCTGTTGGCCATTTGTATGTCTTCTTTGGAGAAATGTCTGTTCATGTCTTCTGCCCAATTCTTGGTTGGATGATTTGTTCTTTGGGTGTTGAGTTTGATACGTTCTTTATAGATTTTGGATACT
>NW_027713680.1:0-328 GCF_054177405.1 Leptonychotes weddellii | reverse complement strand
TGTCAGAACTAGAGTTCAGAATTACAATTATAAGCTAGGTTTGAAAAAAGCATGGAAGATACTAGAGAATCCCTTTCTGGAGAAATAAAAGACCTAAAATCTAACCAAGTCAAAGTCAAAAAGGCTATTAATGAGGTGCAATCAAAAATGGAGGCTCAAACTGCTAGGATAAATGAGGCAGAAGAAAGAATTAGTGATATAGAAGACCAAATGATGGAGAATAAAGAAGCTAAGAAAAAGAGAGATAAACAACTACTGGATCATGAGGGCAGTATTCGAGAGATAAGTGATACCATAAGATGAAACAATATTAGAATTATTGGGATCC
>NW_027713679.1:0-328 GCF_054177405.1 Leptonychotes weddellii | reverse complement strand
TATCTACTTCCCCAGGAATGGACACCCAAATTGTTTTCAACTCCCCACCCTGGTAAATAACTCTACAGCGAATGTCTTCTTGCCTCTCTACCTTGTAAGAGTTTTCTTTGAGATTATTCACAGGGTATGACTTGCTCTGGAGTCACAGGCCACCCTCTCCACAAGCCCACCAGCCGTGGACCCCTGTACCCTCCCAATTCCTGGCATTATCCAGCTGTCTCATTTTAACAATCTAAATGATATAAAGCTATAACATTGTTTTATCTATCTATCTATCTATCTATCTATCTATCTATCTATCTATCTATCAAGTGGGCTCCACACCCAG
>NW_027713678.1:0-328 GCF_054177405.1 Leptonychotes weddellii | reverse complement strand
TTTTTTTTTTCCCAAATAAGGTCATATTCATAGGTTCTGGGTGTTAGGATGTGGATATATATTTTTTGCAAGTCACCATTCAACCACTATACCACCTCTTTTGTTTTTTGTTTTTTTTAAGATTTTATTTATTTATTAGAGAGAGTGTGTGCGAGAGAGAGAGATCATGAGCAGGGGACAGGGGTAGAGGGAGAAGAAGACTCCCCACTGAGCAGGGAGCCCAATGTGGGACTGGATCCTGGGACCCTGGGATCATGACCTGAGTCAAAGGCAGAAGCTTAACTGACTGAGCCACCAGTTACCACCTCTTTTTAATCATGGTTCGGCC
>NW_027713677.1:0-5705 GCF_054177405.1 Leptonychotes weddellii | reverse complement strand
TCTAAATTATATTTGCAGTTCAAGCAAAAATTATAACAACCACCTTATGTGGTTCTAAATGTATGCAGAGAAAATGTTTACTTATTTTATTATTTTAATTATTATTTTTTTAAAGATTTTATTTATTTATTTGACAGAGAGAGACACAGCGAGAGAGGGAACACAAGCAGCTGGAGTGGGAGAGGGAGAAGCAGGCTTCACGCTGAGCAGGGAGCCCGATGCGGGGCTCGATCCCAGGGCCCTGAGATCATGACCTGAGCCGAAGGCAGACACTTAACGACTGAGCCATCCAGGCGCCCCCTTTTTTTTTTTTAATATTTTATTTATTTATTTGACAGAGAGAGACACAGCGAGAGAGGGAACACAAGCAGGGGGAGTGAGAGAGGGAGAAGCAGGCTCCCCGCTGAGCAGGGAGCTGGACGTGGGGCTCGATCCCAGGACCCTGGGATCATGACCTGAGCTGAAGGCAGATGCTTAACTGACTGAGCCACCCAGGCGCCCCTTATTTATTTATTTGACAGAGAGAGAAGAAGGAAGAGAAGGAACACTAGCAGGGGGAGCGGGAGAGGGAGAAGCAGGCTCCCTCCTGAGCAAGGAGCCCCATGTGGGGCTCGATCCCAGGACCCTCGGATCATGACCTGAGCCGAAGGCAGACGCTTAACAACTGAGCCACCCAGGCGCCCCAGAGAAAATATTTAAAATAATTACAAATAGTAGATGGTAATGGAATGTAAAAAGGAGTAAGGTTTCTAATCTTTACTCAGACTGTTAAAACAGTGACACCAGTGGACTGTGATAACATATGTTCTAAAGAATGCTCAAACAGCCAAGGGAGACAGGAAAATGAAAACAGTGACATGGGGAGAAGAAAGGGAAACAAAAGATAAAATGGCAGACTTAAGCTCTGACATAACAATTATTGCATTAAATGTAAATGGTCTAAATATAACAATTGAAAGATAAATTTCCTGAGTATATTTAAAACATAACTACCTGCTCTCTACACAGAATTCACTTCAAATATAATATGATATGATATGATATGATATACACAGGCTGAAAGTAAAAGAATAGCATGAATAACATGCAAATGTTAATCAAAAGAAAACAAGAATAGTTATATTAATATCAGGCAGAGCAGACTTTGGAGCAAAGAAAGTTACCAGAGGGTAGGGGTTGGGCTAGATGAGTGGTAGGTATTAAGGAAGGCACTTGTTATGATGAGCACTGGGTGTTGTATGTAAGTGATGAATGACTGAATTCTACTCCTGAAACCAATATTGTACTGTATGTTAATTAACTAGAATTTATTTTTTATTTTTTTATTTTTTATTTTTTATTTTTTTTTAAAGATTTTATTTATTTATTTGACAGAGAGAGAGATAGCGAGAGCAGGAACACAAGCAGGGGGAGTGGGAGAGCGAGAAGCAGGCTTCCTGCCGAGCAGGGAGCCCGATGTGGGACTCGATCCCAGGACCCTGGGATCATGACCTGAGCCGAAGGCAGATGCTTAACGACTGAGCCACCCAGGCGCCCTTAACTAGAATTTAAATAAACATTTGGAAAAAAAAGTTCCCAGAGACAGAGAGGGATATCATATAATGATAAAAGGGTCAATCCACCAAGACAAATAGCAATCCTAAATGTTTATACACCAAACAAAAAAGCTGCAAAATAAGTGAAGCAAAAACTGATAGACAAATCCACAATTACAGCTGGAGACTTCAACATTCTTCCCTCAGCAATTGGTAGAACAATTAGACAGAAAATCAGGCCAGCATATAGATGAATTTGACAACCATTAATCATCAGGATCTAACCAACATTTATATAGCATTCTACCAACAAAAGCAAGAATATACATTCTTTTCAAGTGCCTACGGAACACTGACCAAAATAGACCATATCTTGTGAACAAACTTCAACAAATTTAAAATAAATTGAAATTGTACAGAGCATGTTCTCTAAATATAATGGAATTAAAACAGAAACCAATAACAGAATGATAACAAAAAGGGATCCAACCACTTGGAAACAGCATTCTTTTCAATAATCCATGACTAAAGAGGAAAACTCAAGGTAAATTTAAAAAGATATTGAATCAAATAAAAATAAAAATACAATATATTAAAATTTGTGAGACATAGCTAATGCAGTACCATGAGGAAAATTTATAGCACTAAAAATGCATACATAAGAAAGAAGAAATATCTCAAACTGATAATCTAAACCTCCAACAATGAAGAGGAGCAAATTAAACTCAAAGCAAGCAGGATGAAGGAAATAAGAAGAGCAGAAATCAACAAAACAAAGAGCTGAGTCTTTTGAAAGATCAAGAAAATTGACAAATCTGTAGTTAAGACTAACAAGAAAGAAAGAAAATACAAATTACCAATATCAGGAATGAAACAGGGGATATCACTACAGACCCTGCAGACATCAAAAAGATATTAAATGAATACTCTGAACAACTCCAGACACATAAATCTGAGAACTTAGATGAAATGGACCAGTTTCTCAAAAGAAAACCTACCACAATTAATATAATATAAAATAGATCATTTGAATAGCCCCATAACTATTAAGGAAATTGAAATTTTAATTTAAAAACTCCCCAAAAAGATGTTGAGGTTTTCCCTTAAATTTTCCTTGTCTAGCAAGCAAGATGGAGGAGTTTCACCTCTTGAAGATACCCCTGTCCCCCAAGAGCACCCTACCCATCCTTAGAGCTTATGAGTCATATGGGGAAGAGGATTCTTGAAGACAGAGCAATGCAATACTTGTAACTTTTGTTAATAGACCCATCTTTCAAAGTGATGTCATTTTTACATTTGATATGCTTGTATTTATGTAGGATGTATATAGTTTAGGGGATTTTTTTGTTTGGTTTTATTTTCTAGAAAAGTCAACATGCCTGTTTTTATTTATTGCTTGAAAAGATCATTTGAAGAAAAATAAATACATTTTCAACCACCAAATAAATAAACAAAAACTCCCCAAAAAGAAATCCCCAGGATGGGATAGTTTCACTGGAGAATTCTACCAAACATTTAGGGAAGAATTATCTCCAATCCTACACAATTTCTTCTAGGAAATAGGAGGGAACAGTTCCCATTTCACTTTACAAAGCTAGTATTACCATGAAGCCAAAACCAGACAAAACAACAAAGAGAAAGAGGGAGGGAAAACTACAGAACAATATCCCACATGAATATAGATGCAACAATCCTTAACACCAGATTAAGCAAATAGAATTCAGCAATATGCAAAAATAATAATAGAACATGCCTAAATGGAGTTCATTCCAGGGATGCAAGGCTGGTTCAATATTTGAAGGTCAATCAATGTAATCTATCATATTAACAGAAAACAAAATTAACATAATCATAGCAATTAATGCAGAAAATAATTTGATAAGGTTCAAAGCTCATTTATGATAAAAACTCTCAGAAAAATAGGAATAAAGGGGAACTTTCTCAACTTGAAAAAGAGCATCTACAAAAACCCTACAGCTAACAGCATACTTAATGCTTAAAGATTGAATGCTTTTCCCTAAGATCAGGAATAAGGCAAAGATGGCTACTCATAGCACTCTTATTCAACATAGCGCTGGAAGTTCTAGCCAGTTGAAAAGGCCAGAAAAGGAAATAAAAAGTATACAGATTGGAAGGGAAATAATAAAATTGTTCCTATTTGCAGACAACATGATTTTGTACATAGAAAATCCCAAAGACTCTACAAAATAAAAATCTCCTAGAATTAATAAATGAGTTCAGCAAGGACACAGAAACAAGATAAATACACACAATTCAGTTGCATTTCTACATACTAGCAATGAACATGTGAACACCAAAATTAAAAACATGTAACATTTACAATATATTTTTTATTTTTATTTTATTATTTTTTTACGATTTTATCCATTTGACAAAGAGAGAGATCACAAGCAGAGGGGAGTGGAAGAGGGAGAGGGAGAAGCAGGCTCCCACTGAGCAGGGAGCCCAACGCAGGGCTCAATCCCAGCACCCCAGGATCATGACCCGAGCCGAAGGCAGCAGCTCAACCAACTGAGCCACCCAGGTGCCCTACAATATATATATATATTTTTAAAGATTTATTTATTTAAGAGAGAGGGAGAGAGAGCACACATGCACAGTGGGGAGGGGCAGAAGGAGAGGGAGAGAGAATCCCAAGCAGACTTTGCACTGTGCGTGGAGCCTGACTTAGGGCTCAATCCCATGACCCTGAAAAATCACGAACTGAGCTGAAACCAAGAGTCTAATGCTCAACTGACTGCGCCACCCAGGCACCCCTACGATATTTTTTTAAAAAGAAATATTTAAGTGTCAATCTAACAAAACATGCACAGGATTTGTATGCTTGAAAACTACAAAAGACTCATGAAAGAAATCAAAGAAAATCTAAATAAATGGAAGAGATGTACTGTGTTCATGGACTGGAAGACAAGATAGAAAAGATGTCAATTTGCCCCCAAATTGATATACAATGCAATGCATATATATTGAAATTCCTATCAAAATCTCTCCAAGGGGGAGCCTGGGTGGCTCAGTCAGTTAAGTAGCCGACTCTTGGTTTCAGCTCAGGTCATGATCTCAGAGTCCTGGGATTGAACCCTGGGCCTGACTCCACGCTCCACACTCACCAAGGAGTTTGCTTCAGGATTCTCTCTCTCCTTCTGCCCCTTCCCCTGTTCATTCTCTTTCTCTCTCTCTCTAAACAAATCTTAAAAAAACAAAACAAAAACAAACCCTCAAAGATTTTTGTAGATATACACAAGATTATTCTAAAGATTTATTTATTTATTTGAGGGAGTAGGGAAGAGGGACATAATCTCAAGCAGATTCCCTGTTGAGTGCAGAGCTAACTTGGGGCTCTATCTCATGACCCCGAGATCATGACCTGAACTGAAACCAAAAGTCGAACACTCAACCAACTGAGCCACCCAGGCACCCCCAGACAAGATTATTCTAAAGTTCATATGGAAAGGCAAAGGAACCAGAATAGCTAACACAATTTTGAAAAAAGAAGAAGAAAGTGGAAGGAATCAGTTTTACATGGTTCCAAGACTAGATAGCTATAGTAATAAAAACTGAATGATACTGGCAAAGGGATAGACACATAGATCAATGGAACAGAATAGGAAACCAAAAATATACCCACACAAATACATCCAACTGATTTTTGACAAAGGTGCCAAAGCAATTCAAGGAAGAAAATACAGCCTTTTAATAAATGGTGCTGGGGCAAAAGGACATGCATGGGGGGTAGGAAGGGGAAAAGAAGGGCCTCAACCTAAGTCTCACACTTTAAATTTTTTTTTTTTTTAAGATTTTATTTATTTGCAACAGAGAGAATGAGAGACAGAGAGCACGAGAGGGAGGAGGGTCAGAGGGAGAAGCAGACTCCCTGCTGAGCAGGGAGCCCGATGTGGGACTCGATCCCGGGACTCCAGGATCATAACTTGAGCCGAAGGCAGTTGCTTAACCAACTGAGCCACCCAGGAGCCCAAGTCTCACACTTTAAATGAAAATTAACTCAGAGGCGCCTGGGTGGCTCAGTCAGTTAAGTGTCTGCCTTCGGCTCAGGTCATGATCCCAGGGTCCTGGGATTAAGCCCCACATTGGGCTCCCTGCTCAGCGGGGAGTCTGCTTCTTGCTCTCCCACTCCCCCTGCTTATGTTCCTG
>NW_027713676.1:0-328 GCF_054177405.1 Leptonychotes weddellii | reverse complement strand
CATCATTGAGGAAGGGGATGCTACTGGCACCTAGTGGATAGCGGCCACTGATACCACTACGCATCTTGCAATGCACAGGACAGCCCCCCATAACAAAAGATTATCCAGTCCAAAACGTCGATAGTGCCAAGGTTGAGAAATCCTGAGAGACAGAGGTGCAGGTGGGTCAGTCCATAGGTAAGTAATTAAGTAGGTAGGTAGGTAGGTGGATGGATGGATGGATGGGTGGATGAGTGGATAGGTGGATGGTTGGATAAGACTGTGCCCTAGAAGTTACCTTTGAGTCAAAAGGCTGACTCACAGTGTCATGATTATCCTTCCAGTTTTG
>NW_027713675.1:0-328 GCF_054177405.1 Leptonychotes weddellii | reverse complement strand
GTAAGAATAAATTCGTCACAAAGGCTAACCTTTAAACTATATGAAAAAGAATGCAGAAACTTTCTTTTGCAGCATAAAAACTTCAAGTTTCCAATGAAAAATTTCAATTCCTCACTCTCTTTATAAATATCACAAAATAGGGCGCCTGGGTGGCTCAGCTGGTTAAGCGACTGCCTTCGGCTCAGGTCATGATCCTGGAGTCCCGGGATCGAGTCCCGCATCGGGCTCTCTGCTCGGCAGGGAGCCTGCTTCTCCCTCTGATCCTCCCCCCCTCTCATGCTCTCTCTCTCTGTCTCATTCTCTCTCTCAAATAAATAAATAAAATCTT
>NW_027713674.1:0-328 GCF_054177405.1 Leptonychotes weddellii | reverse complement strand
GTGTCAGAGAGAGGAACAGAACAGACAAGTGCTAGACAGGAATTAGGCCAAGAATATCCACACTTCCTATACTGAGAAAGCTCCCAGGGATTTTTTTTTTCCCACCAAGATAAAAATTTGAAAGTCTGCTCTTTTAACTTCTTTTACAGTTTTCTTCTGTCCTACTTCCTGTTCCAAAAAAAGTGTAGATTTTTAAATGCTGGTTTTTGTTTTAGCTTCTTGAGTGTCTCTTTCTCCCTGTAAGAGAATGCCACAGTAAAATAAGAGTGGTGTTGTTCATATTAATGTCTAAGTTTTATAGTATAAAAGAGTTATCTTTTTTTTTTTT
>NW_027713673.1:0-328 GCF_054177405.1 Leptonychotes weddellii | reverse complement strand
TATCACTTCTAGCAATATGTTGGTGGAGTCTTTCAGGTTTTCTACATAGAGTATCATGTCATATGTGAATAGTGAAAGTTTGACTTCTTCCTTGCCAGTTTGGATGTCTTTTATTCCTTTCTGTTGTCTGATCACTGAGGCTAGGACTTCCAGTACTATTTTAAATAGCAATGGTGAGGGCGCCTGGGTGGCTCAGTTGGTTAAGCGACTGCCTTCGGCTCAGGTCATGATCCTGGAGTCCCGGGATCGAGTCCCGCATCGGGCTCCCTGCTCGGCAGGGAGTCTGCTTCTCCCTCTGACCCTCCTCCCTCTCATGCTCTCTGTCTCT
>NW_027713672.1:0-328 GCF_054177405.1 Leptonychotes weddellii | reverse complement strand
TCCTCAGCAAAGAGTGGCAGAGGTTGCCGAGGAGAGGCGCCCGTGAGACCCGGGGTCCCCAACATCACCAGGTGGACTCCGGGGGACGCAGCAACCGAGGTGGCGCGGCCCGAGACCGCTTTCGGGAAGGTTCGGCGGCCCCGAACTGGACCCGGGGTCTTCCCCCTACGACCCGCCGCCCTGCGCTTCCACCCTACCTTCGCCGATGCTCTGCACGCTCGGGCCCGAACTGTCCTCTTGGACGCCGGCCTCTCTCCCGCCACACAGCCGCTCTGTCAGAAACTCGTGTGTCTTCTTTCGTCGGCCGCGGCCTTGGAGCCACGCTTCT
>NW_027713671.1:0-328 GCF_054177405.1 Leptonychotes weddellii | reverse complement strand
TCGCTGTGTCTCTCTCTGTCAAATAAATAAATAAAATCTTAAAAAAAAAAAAAAGGATACTATAGAGCTTGGTTTTACCCTTCAAGCTTGGGGTCCTGGGCTTTGTTTCCTTAATGGTCTTAAAAACATAGGCATTCCTTGATTGCTTTCATCTTCCTAGACTTCAAAGCCCAGTTTCCTTTTGTCTCGCCTCATACAAAAACCACTTCACCCTTCATTCTCTGCCCAAAGGCCCTTCTCCCCCAATGCCTTTTGTTAAAGTCTTACTGGTCCTTAATGACTTAGTAACAGTGCAAGATGTTTGCATAGTGCTTTTCAGTTTAGAAAC
>NW_027713670.1:0-328 GCF_054177405.1 Leptonychotes weddellii | reverse complement strand
GCGGGGAGCCTGCTTCTCCCTCTCCCACTCCCCCTGCTTGTGTTCCCTCTCTCGCTGTGTCTCTCTCTGTCAAATAAATAAATAAAATCTTTAAAAAAAAGAAACCAACTAAAAAGGGAAACATGGGATAGATGTCAGTTAATGTGATGGGGAGAAACCAAGCCAGACACGGTATAGAGAGTGCAGGGAGCAAGGGGTGGGGGTAGGGGTCAATTTCAAGTAAGGTGCCAGGGCAGGTCCATGCGAGAGAGTGACATTTGTGTCATTAGGGACATAAAGAAGGGCAAGAAGGAAGCCTCACAGGGCATGGTAGGCATGATAAGGCTTC
>NW_027713669.1:0-328 GCF_054177405.1 Leptonychotes weddellii | reverse complement strand
GCAAGGAATGAAAAGTCAATCTGCGCAATAACATGGATGAATCGCAAAAGTATTACACGTGGTGCCACAATGAATAACTTATACTATAAATACTGTAAATGTTCTGCGTGTGTGTGTGTGTGTGTGTATTTTCTCCCAGTCTGTGACTTTTCTTTTTCTATTCATCTAGTATCTTTCAGAGACCAGAAGTTTCTATTTTTTACTAAGTCTAATTTATCATTTGGTTTTTTATGGTTCATGCTTCTTGTGTCCTAAGAAATCTTTATCTAAACCAAGGTTATAAAGCTATTCTTCTATGTTTTTCTTATAAAATTTTACAGTTTTAGCT
>NW_027713668.1:0-328 GCF_054177405.1 Leptonychotes weddellii | reverse complement strand
TATCAAGGGATTTTATAGTCACTTCAGCTAACTGTCACTATTTTCTGGCTATCATTCTTTAATGTATTAATTTCGAATGTAAAAAAAGTCACTAGATTCGAAGCTAAGGTCTTTAACTTGAAATGGAGCAATTTTGTCCTCTCTCAGGTCACAATCCCTAACAAGTTGGTCCCACACAGGAACTAGAAAGGGACGCTTTGTCTTTCTGCCCAGGCATCCCTATTGTACCCTGCCAGGACGGGATGGGTTGTAGAACCCCCCTACCTGGCTTCTTAATGGGAAGAAGAACAGTTCCATTTTGACTACAAACTGGGGGAGGAGCGCCCAC
>NW_027713667.1:0-328 GCF_054177405.1 Leptonychotes weddellii | reverse complement strand
TGCCCTGATAACTGGCATGTCCTGGAGGGGCCTGAAGCTCCTCTTGTTGGGCTGATCTAGCTTGTGGAGATTTCCCTTCTCAAGTAGTTCATATCGGGTATAATAACAGCATTACCAGCTTGGACATTCCCCTTTGCATTTTTACAGTAGGACCCATCAACAAACAGAATTAGATCAGGATTAGTCAAAGGGGCATCTCATACATCAGGACACGGTGTCATGAAATGGGGATTATTACCTCATAGTCTTGGGGCTCACCTTCCTCAGGTGGGGGTAGTAACATAGCAGGATTGAGAACATTGCAATGTTTAAGATGCAGATTCGGTGG
>NW_027713666.1:0-5708 GCF_054177405.1 Leptonychotes weddellii | reverse complement strand
TAGCCTGGTGATGGGTATTAAAGAGGGCACGTTCTGCATGGAGCACTGGGTGTTATGCACAAACAATGAATCATGGAACACTACATCAAAAACTAATGATGTAATGTATGGTGATTAACATAACTATAAAAAAATTTAAAAAAAGTATTAATGTTTTTGTTTTGTAGACTTAAGGAAAAGACTTCACCTTGTACTCTTCCATATTCATGTCATCTGGACCAATCTCCTTCAGTTTAGCTTGAGCCACCTTCATTATGCTGATGGATCTGTGGGGGGACAAGGGTCAGAAAGCAGTGAGAGGTCCAAGGAACCGCTTTCCCAACCAATTTCCCATTACAACTGAAAATTTTAGATTTGGAGGGAAAACAATGGACTAATATTACCAAAGACAAAGGCTCCCTGAGGTCCCCGGGCCCGACCCAGAAGCAGCGGGCAATGCGCCTGAGCATTCCTGTCTCACCTTTCATCATAGCTAAGATTTTTATCTGCAAACTGTTCCAGGAGGGTCCGTTCTACTACTCTTTTGGGCGCTTCATTTTGGAAAAAGTAGACCAGCACGTGCTGGAGCCGAGGGTCGCTGTGTGAAGCGGGCGTCTCTTTGGCAAGCCGGTGGAGCCTGGAGTATTCTTCATGGAACGCCTGGTAAGAACAAGACTGACGGTCCGAAAGGGGTGCGCTGGGGGTTCTGCTCCCAGAACCTGACGCCTACGGGCTAGAGAGGTTCTCTTAACTCCAAGGAGGCTTCTAAGAAACGCGTATCGGGGAATTACAGAGGAAACCAAGGAATCCCTATGTTGTTTGCATTTCATAAGGGACAGAACTCCTGTGGCGCCTAAGACGTACTGCCCTTGTGAGAAATTCGTTTTTCTCATAAGGCTCTAAGAAAAACAAATATTTAGTTTTAATTAGTATCCTTGAGTCCCAAGGACCTGCATTTTTTAAATGCACATAAATGCAACTTATGCAAGTACCTTAAATTTTATTCAGGTAGCTTAAAAAGCATGGCCTACTTTCTTGTATTATGGCTCCCAAACTATAAAGGTGATGTCTCCTTCCCAGCTTTATTAATAGAGATTTCCTAAGGACAACAGCCAGCCCTCCAGGCCAGGCCTAACATAGTTCGGCATAGCTCGCAAATGCTGTGTTAGCCCCAAGGGGAGGTGCTGTCGGTATCGTGGGAGGGCCTGTCCCGCCCATCAGTTTGAACGGGAACAGTTTTAGGTGTTACTTTAAGGAGAAACAGTCTTCATTCCCCCTTTTTTTTTTTAACCATCTAATAAAATTATGTCCCCATTACTATATTACCTGTGGTATAAGGATTAGATTTTTAAAAAGAGATACCTTAATCAGCCCTGCTTCAGACCCATCTCGGTCAAAGGTCTGGCGGGCTTTAGCTATGGCCAGGATGACCCCTTGCATGGCGGGGCTCAGCATCACCTACCACAGGAAGGCACAAAACACAGAAAGAAAAAGGAGAGAAGAAAAGTTCAAAAGAAGACTGAACGGAAGGAAGGCGAGTGGGCTGCTGAAAGCAAGAGTGGCCGTGCGCCCGTGGCCGGCATCTGCTGCCAGCTCAGATTCACACACCTGCCCCCACGCACACCCACAGCCCCGTCCCTGTGCACCCTGGCCAGACCTTGCCCAAGAAGAGCTGTTCCTACATACTCTAATTTAGCAGATAAATAAAGAGGGACGTCTGAGAATATTTACAAACGGCACTGCTAAAGAATCAAGTTAAATGATAGCTCTCCCAGGGGAAGTGTCCACGGTGAGAACCCCAATCGAGTTCTGTAATCTGGCTGTATATCCTAGGACACAAGTATTCTAGAGTTTTACTAAAACGATCAGTCCATTTAACAGTCTGGAAATTAGGCGGTATACAAATATGATTTTATAAAATCAAAACCGTTCAATGATTTGGAAAAAAAAAATATCCCACAGCAAGAAACAGAACCCTGAGGGACAGGATTCGTGACTGTGATGTGCGGTGCCAACTGTTAAGGGGGACCGACCATGAGTAACTTGGGATCCCACAGCTTCTTCCGGAAGCTTGAGAATTAAAAACAATTTCAATTCACATTTGTTTTGCTCACCAGACAACTGAAAATTTTAGATTTGGAGGGAAAACAATGGACTAATATTACCAAAGACAAAGGCTCCTTATTTAAAAGGCACTTTTGTTGTTGTTGTTGCTCATAATACCAAGAGAGGAACTAAGTGCTACCTTTCTGAGCCACCTAGACTCTAAGGTGCCTCCAGCAGGATCCGCCTGGGTAGACAGACACTGGGGGCAGCATACGGTGGGAACAAGGCAATCTTTTACAAAATGGTAACTAAGGTCAAAACCAGATAGGCCCTCTTGTTCCTTATTTGTTCCAATATTAACTATTGCCAGACACCCTCGACAAGTATATTGGGTCACATGGGAAGGAAAGAGAAGACCGGAGACAGCTGAATCCTGCACTCATCTGTGTACCTCCTCATCATATCCATCTGCATCAGATCTAACCAGAATCCTTCCCACACTGGGAATCTCGACTTCAGAGGCCTCAGAATTAGGCGGGGCGGCAGACTCTGCGTCCTTCGCCTTCGGGGCCTGCTCTGAATGCTCTGCAAGGTTTGTTTCCGGGGGCATGGGCTTCCGGGGTTCAGGTTCTTTAAGCTGCGGCAGCAGAATGGAGAGAAAGAGTAAGAAAAAACAGGAGAAAGAAAGAGGGACCAGTTAAATGCAGCAGAGACACAGAATCACGAAAAGGTGAGAAACTGGCGGTCACTGCTCGGCTCTGTCACCTCGCTCAGCGCCGCCTCCACGCCGCTCCTCTCGTAGGCGTGCGCGCTGTTCGCGATGGCCTGCGCCGTCTGCTCCTTGACAATCACAGCGTGCTCCGACGCCAAGCAGCGGACCCCGTGCGAGGCGGTTGCTGAAGGCTCTGATAAGGAATGGTACAAAGGGATTAGCGTCTGATGATAAACAACGTCTAGAACACTCTGTCAGAGTGTGTCTGCAAGACAGACACAAAGTTTCATCTACAACGCTTCTAACAAACTCTTAAAACAGAATCTATGCAAACGTCCTGTAGAAATGAGTGACTCGAAGACACGTCTGCTTCAGCAGGAACCCACTGATGGTTCCAGAAAGTTTAATGTGCTCCCGCTTTGTCCAATTTCTTCAGACTTCCTACAAACGGCCTTCTGTTAGGACGACCGTCTTTGGAGAACAGCTTTCATAGAGTCTACTTACTCATCCTATCACAGCTTCTCCTACGACCTGGGAAACCGTGGAAACTAACAGACGGAAAGGACAGGGAGCTGGTCTTGCCGATGCCGCTGCTGCTCATCAGAAAAGACATCCGAAAGCCACAAGCTATTCCGTCAGCCCTGCAACGCCAGCCCACCTGAACCACACGCCATGCTCTGCGGCACCCCTCCCTCAGCTGAGGCGCCGCGGCTGGCTGAGGGAGGGCAGAGTGGAGGCTACCGGACCGTAGCCATGCTGGCGTGCCCCACCCCGGGGTACCTGGGGATGGAGAGAAATCCTGGGATGCTGAGCTCGTGGAGGATTCCATTTGAGGGATTTTGCAAGACTGCTCTTCTTCCCACTCCTCGACTTCCTGCTCAAACCTCCAGTTATCTTCCTGAATGTAATGCTTCAGTTCAACAGACAGGCCATCCACTTCTCCCAACATCTGATCTGATTCGCTTGGGGCTACCTCTGAGACAAGAACAAAGAGTGAAAATGCAGCACCATCCAGCAAAAGGTCACAAGGAATCAGAAGGTCCTTTCTAGAAAGAAGGAAATAAGACACTCTGTCCTTTCTCTTGCTCCATGTGAAAAATACGTATATACATAACCCATCAGAAGTAATGACAATGTAAAGCCAACAGTCATAACACACCACTAACAGTGCCTGGCAGATTAGCAGGTAGGCACACATGGAGTATCTACTGAATGAATGAATGAATGAACGAACGAACGAACGATTAACAAAAAGCAGGGATTTGGAATAGAGGCCAATCACTGGCAAAACAGCAAGAACTGACCAAACATTTGGAAATCCAGAAAATGATTAGATCCAATGGAAATTCCAAGGTGAACGGTTTTATCAATGTAACCACTACAACTGTTACTGATAAGAATATCCATCTCAAGATGGTGAGAGACGAATTCCAAGACATTTATACCGCCTCAAGTTCCACACCAGTGAGTGCAATCAGAAAGCAATGTGATACAACAGTTAGATGGTAAGTAATACCTGGGGGATAATTAAAGGTCTGGATGAAAAATGACAAGGATATCAAGGACATATGAAATCTCATTTTTTTTTTTTTAAGATTTTATTTTTAGGTTATCGCTACACCAAACGTGGGGCTCAAACTCACGACCCCGAGATCAAGAGTCGCATGCTCCTCTGACCGAGCCACCCAGGCGCCCCTAAATTTCATTTCTAAGCCTGTGACCAAATCAGAAAAAGAAGTCTACAGTAGAACAACATATCCACTTCCTGGGTGCCTTTAATTAGTCTTTTCGTTAAGCAAATGACAGTTTCCGTTTATCTGTTTGTGTAGGATAAAAATGAGGCATATGTGTCCTACCAAGGCTCCTGTGTCCTAACAACAGTCCGGTCATTTGTACAACTTCCACAGGCAGCTGTCCCTGCTCGGGCACAGCAGAGATGCAACTAGGAGGATTAGTTACTGCTAAGTGATCACTCTGCCTACCCCCCGTCCCCCGGCCACAGCAGCAGATCAGAAAGACAACGCACTGCCTGGACAAAATGCCGTCTGTGTTTCCTTACTTATTCAACCCAGTACAGTTCGAACAGGAAAAGAAAAAGCCTTCCACAATCTTAGATGTGAAATGCTGGTCATCAGACCTCTCCCAGGAAGTGTGAAAGGAAGAGAGAGAGAATGATGTAAATGGACGACAACACAGAATTGGGAGTCAGAACTGGGTCTGACTCCTGGGTTTGCCGTTTATTCCCTGGCTGTATGACTCCGGATGAGTGGAGTACCTCAGCCGGCACACGTAGGTAATAATTCCTACCCTGTCTTTTAGAGTTATAAGTTATTAGAGAAGTAAAGTTTGAAAGCCTGTAGTAAGGAGTAAAGTTCCAATATAAATGATAATGATGATTGCTCTCAGAATTAGTAGTATTGTGAGAAGGATGCAATTGTTCAGGCAAAGCCACTTGTAAAATTCAGCTATTCTCAAAGGGTGCAAAAACATGCACAAGGATGTCACTGAAAAAAAAAAAAAACAACTAGAGACAACGTAAAAGTCTATCAATGGGAGGCTGGTTTAATAAGTTATATACATATTCCATGCAATGGAATTATGATGCAGTTGTTAAAAAGAATGAGTTGGTTCTATTTATAAAACTATAGAGATCACTGGGATGCCTGGGTGGCTCAGTCATTAAGCGTCTGCCTTCGGCTCAGGTCAAGATCCCAGGGTCCCGGGATCGAGCCCCACATCGGGCTCCCTGCTCAGCGGGAAGCCTGCTTCCCCCTCTCCCACTCCCCCTGCTTGTGTTCCCTCTCTCGCTGTGTCTCTATCAAATAAATAAATAAAATCTTTAAAAAAAAAAAAAAAACAAAAAAACTACAGAGATCATTAATACACATGAGTGATGAAAAAATGCAGGACAGAATGGAAAAATATCCCATTTGGGGGAAAAAATGGGGCAGGGATAGATATTGATAAATAA
>NW_027713665.1:0-328 GCF_054177405.1 Leptonychotes weddellii | reverse complement strand
TTCCAGGTTGGTGAACAAGAAAGTGCTGGAAGGGTGGTTTACCCCAAACTCCTGAGGAACCGAAGATACTGTGCTCAGATCCATCCCAGATCTCACCTTTATCTCTTTATCTTTTTATCACCTGTATTCTTTTTTTTTTTTTTTTTAAAGATTTTATTTATTTATTTGACAGAGAGAGACACAGCGAGAGAGGGAACACAAGCAGGGGGAGTGGGAGAGGGAGAAGCAGGCTCCCCGCAGAGCAGGGAGCCCGATGCGGGACTCGATCCCAGGACCCTGGGATCATGACCTGAGCTGAAGGCAGTCGCCCAACCAACTGAGCCACCCA
>NW_027713664.1:0-328 GCF_054177405.1 Leptonychotes weddellii | reverse complement strand
GGGAAGGTAAAAGGTGGGAGGGAAGGTATAGATAAAGGAACATGAGATAAATTAAATTAGAGCAAGTCTAAACATTTTATTTGGTAAAATTTTCTTCTCTGTCTGCAAAAGGAAAAATTATTAATCTATAAAATATTAAGAAAGAAGTCCTAATGCCTTCTTGCCAGGTGCCTGAGAAATAGTACACATTTATTCTTAGAAATCCACAGTATAAATTTTTTGTGATACCTGGCCAAAATTCTTCCCTAGATTTATCAATGTTTCAGTCATACTTAAGAAGTGTATTAACTACTTTGAGAGATTTCTTTACAGCTTGCCTGGTCAAAAG
>NW_027713663.1:0-328 GCF_054177405.1 Leptonychotes weddellii | reverse complement strand
AAGGCAGACGCTTAACGACTGAGCCACCCAGGCACCCCTGATTTCTCAACCTTCTAATAGGTCATGATACCCAGTTAACCACTTTAGTCTCAAAGAGTGGTCTGCAAACCACCAGTCCCTGAACAAACTGTGGTCTGGATGAGGTAAGTATAGAAATCGAGAGAATAAGCACTTAGAGCAATTTTTTTAAAGATTTTTTAAAATTTGTTTATTTTTAAAGTAAACTCTACACCCAGTGTGGGACTCGAACTTACAAGCCCGAGATCAAGAGTTGCATGTTCTACCGACTGAGCCAGCCAGGCGCTGCGCATTTATTTTATTTTATTTT
>NW_027713662.1:0-328 GCF_054177405.1 Leptonychotes weddellii | reverse complement strand
TGAGCTCAAGCCCCACGTTAGGGTAGAGTTTACAATCAATCAATAAATAAATACATAAATACATACATACATAAATACATACACACATAAATACATACATACATAGAAGAATAAATACATAAATACATACATACATACATACATAAAAGTGGGGTGCTTGGCTATCTCAGTCAGTGGAGCATGCAACTCTTGATCTCCAAGCCAGGAGTTCAAGCCCCACAATGGGGGTAAGAGTTTACTTTAAAAAAAAAAAAAATTAATAAGAAATCTGTCAAAATGACAGGAATGCCTTTATGATAAAGAAAAAGCTTTGGGGCACCTGGGTGGC
>NW_027713661.1:0-328 GCF_054177405.1 Leptonychotes weddellii | reverse complement strand
TCCACCTTCTGGGGCCGGCACCTCCCCTGAGACCGTGCGGTGATCCCCTTTCAGGCTGTGACCAGAAATAAGGGCTTGAGAGCCTCCTCAGGCAAGTGAAGGTGAAAACTGTGTTCTCTCTCTCATCAGTTCAGGACTGACAGCTCCCCACACGTGTGCTGCTTTGGGGCCAGAATTAGAAATTAATAATAAATGGGGGTTTTGCATCATTTTTTCTCTTGTCCCTCCCCATGGCTCGATGCTCCGTGTAGGGTGTCAGGCTGCCCCCAAGGCTGCACTCCCTCACCTATTTTTAAGTGTAATATCAGAATTAGAGCCGAGGAAGATA
>NW_027713660.1:0-328 GCF_054177405.1 Leptonychotes weddellii | reverse complement strand
CATCATTGAGGAAGGGGATGCTACTGGCACCTAGTGGATAGCGGCCACTGATACCACTATGCATCTTGCAATGCACAGGACAGCCCCCCATAACAAAAGATTATCCAGTCCAAAACGTCGATAGTGCCGAGGTTGAGAAATCCTGAGAGACAGAGGTGCAGGTGGGTCAGTCCATAGGTAAGTAATTAAGTAGGTAGGTAGGTAGGTGGATGGATGGATGGATGGGTGGATGAGTGGATAGGTGGATGGTTGGATAAGACTGTGCCCTAGAAGTTACCTTTGAGTCAAAAGGCTGACTCACAGTGTCATGATTATCCTTCCAGTTTTG
>NW_027713659.1:0-328 GCF_054177405.1 Leptonychotes weddellii | reverse complement strand
ATAGATAAGGGACCAGTGGCTCAGGAGTAAACCAACTTGTCCAGTTCATAAACACATGAACTATTATTAGAAAGAACCGGGGACGTTGACTCCCAGTCCAGTGCTCCTTTCCTGGTACCATTCCTCCACCTCCTCCATTAGCAAATTCCTAGGTACTTCTCTGTGCCCAACAACGTGTGTGTGTGTGTGTGTGTGTGTGCAATTTAAGTTAATTGTTTTCTTATTTGTGACTGTCCAATTCTTTTTCAACTTTTAAAGTGGCAAGTTTAAGGGTATGTGCTATGGTGAGCGCTGTGAATTGTGTGGGACTGTTGAATCGCAGACCTGT
>NW_027713658.1:0-328 GCF_054177405.1 Leptonychotes weddellii | reverse complement strand
GCGGGGAGCCTGCTTCTCCCTCTCCCACTCCCCCTGCTTGTGTTCCCTCTCTCGCTGTGTCTCTCTCTGTCAAATAAATAAATAAAATCTTTAAAAAAAAGAAACCAACTAAAAAGGGAAACATGGGAGAGATGTCAGTTAATGTGATGGGGAGAAACCAAGCCAGACACGGTATAGAGAGTGCAGGGAGCAAGGGGTGGGGGTAGGGGTCAATTTCAAGTAAGGTGCCAGGGCAGGTCCATGCGAGAGAGTGACATTTGTGTCATTAGGGACATAAAGAAGGGCAAGAAGGAAGCCTCACAGGGCATGGTAGGCATGATAAGGCTTC
>NW_027713657.1:0-328 GCF_054177405.1 Leptonychotes weddellii | reverse complement strand
TTGATTTTATTTTGATATATCCATTCTTCTTCCTGAAGTGTTATTGAGCTATCATCTTATTTTCCATATTCCCCAAATGTCTTCTAGTCGATACATTTTCTAGTAGGGTTGACAAATAAAACATAGACTCCTTCGATGATTTGAATTTCAGATAAACAATAAATAGTTTTTTAAAAATATAAGTATGTACCATTAAATACTTCTAGTTAAAAAATCATTCATTGTTTATCTGAAATTCTAATTTAGCTGGACATCTTGTAGTTTTATTTGCTAAATCTGGCAATCTGAAACGGTGATTCTTTTGAAACTACATACATTTTTTTTTTTT
>NW_027713656.1:0-5708 GCF_054177405.1 Leptonychotes weddellii | reverse complement strand
GGCCTCTCAACCTCTGGCCCCAGAGGAGCTGAGAGCTCAGGGCCCCCCACTCCTCAGTGAGCCCCCAGAGAAAAACAGTCAATCACTCTTGTCTCCTGGTCTCTGGCCACACTCTGTGCTCACTCGGCCTGTGACCGAGCTATTCTATCTCTGGCACACAACTCCATTTGGAGTCTCCAAACCCAGCAGATTCCTGTGGTGCACTCCCGCACCACTCCTCCCAGGGGAGGAAGGGGAGTCTCCCCAGATCTGCCGCTTGTTGGGTCCCTGCTTGAAGAGTAGTGGCCCGACTGTGCTGCAGATCAGTTTATGACAACCCTGAGCTGAGATCCCACTCCTCGGTTCTGTCTTTGCAGCCAACTTCCCTGTTCCAATACCTGGGAGCTCTGCCACACTCAGGTACCCCAGTCTTTCTGTGACCCCAAGGGTCCTTCAACTGCACTGTCCTAGCAAGTGTTCCACCCCTCTGGCTTAGCCACTGGAGCGACATCCCTCAATGGAGCAGACTTCTAAAAGTTCTGATTTTGTGCTCTGCAGCTCTATCACTTGCCAGCTGATGGAGGTGCCAGCTGATGGAGGCTCCCTCCCCCCACTGTCTATCTTCCCAAATATCGCCTCAGATTGACTTCTTCAAATGTCCTACCTTCCAGAAAGTGGTCACTTTTCTGTTCATAGAGCTGCTGCTATTCTTTTCTTTGATCTCCTTTTGAGTTCCTAGGTATTCAGAATGGCTTGATAACTATCTAGCTGAATTCCTGGGACCAGACAAAATTTAGTTCTCCCACTCCTCTACCATCTTGCTCCTCCCCAAACTGGACTTTCTTACAGACATCTTATAAAGTCACTTTTTCATTCTTATATAATGAAAAAAAATCAGTCTTTCCCAGAGCTTAGATTTTTCTGGAAGAATATTATATATTTTATATCACCATCTCTCAGAATAATATTTTTCTACAAAATATCCCTATAGATTTCCTTTATCATATTTTCTAATTATTATGCCCTTTAATACTGGAACATAGTCAAGTACTAAGTTAAGATCAGCTCTGTACCTACAGTTTTCCTCATCTGGAGAATACAAAGAAGTCACTTTCCACTGTGAAGTCTCTTCAGTAAGGGTTGTGAGGGAAAATACCAAACTTGTTAGGAGTTCTTCCTAGAGATTTTTGGGTGTATATAAATAATGTGACCCTCTTCCCAGGCCACAGCTCTTTTCAGAGAGCAGATATGAAGCCCCTCAGTCACATAAAATAAAGTTCTTAGGATGACTAGGACTTAATCTCTCAGCCCAGAGGTGCCTCTCAGGGACAGCACTGAGTGGTCTCTGGGCCATGTCTTTTGTTTTCAAGGAAACAAGAACAAAATATGTAAAACTCAGTGGTCATGTTGTGAAGATAAATGCTATCATTTTTCAAGTGAACTGAAGAACTTTGAAGACAGTAGGAAATTGTGCAAAACAATGGGCTCCAAGCTTGTTAAAATAGAAGATGAAAAAGAACTGGTGATGTTTATTTTCTGTTTTTGTTTTGTTTTTTTTTTCTGTTTTCTACCTTACACTGTATTTGTCTAGCCAGTTGTTGTTGGCTAAATCTTAATGCTGAATAATATTTGAGTGCATCAGAAGCTGACTCAGATCCAGACAGTGGTCATGTTAAAGTCAGACACACAAATTGAAATGAGATTAAAACTTCATTTAACTTGTCTAAATCATCCACCATTAGAATTTCCACAGTATAGCAAATGTAAAGTCAAGCATAAAGCAATTAGAAAACATTTATCTTTAAAATATATTGCTTTATCACAGATACCTCTATATATCATATCAGGAAATCACAGAAATTTAGTTTCAGCCTCTTTGAGAGGAATCATTATACCTCTAACAAAATTAAGAAATATAGCATAATCACTGAGCTTGAGGTAAAAGAAAAATCTCTATATAAATTTAAATTGAATATCAGTTAATTCCAATTCATATTACATTTCAATTCATTCTAGCTTCCAAAGGACTGAACTAAATGTTTTATAATCCTTATCATTATGTCTTGCTTTGAATACAGAACTAATTCACCATTATTTCTATAAAAATTAATATATTGGGCGCCTGGATGGCTCAGTTGGTTAAGCAACTGCCTTTAGCTCAGGTCATGATACCAGTGTCCTGGGATCGAGTCCCACATCAGGCTTCCCCTGCTCTGTGGGGAGCCTGCTTCTCCCTCTCCCTCTGTTTGCCACTCTCCCTGCTTGTGCTCTCTCTCTGTCAAATAAATAAACAAAAATTCAAAAAATAAATAAATAAAAATAAATAAAAATTAATATATTAACATTCTTAGGTGAGGGTAATTTTCATAAGTCCCCCCTAAAAATACTGTTTTCTTTCCAACATATTTATAAAGACAGAGGAAGATAATAGATGTGCAGATGCTTTGTAGAAATTGAAGTATGAGATTAATATCAATTATTTTATACTGACTAAGTGCAGTCACTACATAAACACCTCATATGATGGGGTAAGGACTCCTTCCTCAAGATGCCCACTTTGCAAGAAATAAACACAGTGCAGAGCAGAGCATAACATATAAAGTTGAGCCACTATACTTACTCTACACCTGAAATTAATAATTTTGTGTCAACTATACTCAAATAATAAGAAGCAAATAAATAATCTATCATAAGTTCCCCCCCCCAAAAAAGGTGACTGTATTCTCTTTCCAACATATTTAGGAAGATCAAGTAAAATAATATATGTACAGATGCTTTATAGAAATTAAAGTATGAGATGAATATCAATTATTTTATTCTTACTAAGTACACCCAGCTATATAAACACCTGATCTGATAGGGTAAGGACTCCTTCCTCAAGATGACCATTTTGCAAGAAATAAACACAGTGCATATGGAACAAACATATAAAACAACATTGGTAATAATCTTATAGCTATCATACCTGCATCCCAAGGTATAAATCAGACTTTGCTAAGAACTCATCTTTGAGCTGCAAGAATAAGTTCTGAAAGGAAATTAAGAAATAAACATAATTAAACTAAAATAGTCTTATTTTATGTCTCATTCATGCCTCTGTATTTAATATGAATAATGGAGGTTCCATTATTTTATAATTTAAATAGAGTCAGGAGGAAATTAATTGTACGCTTTTTGTTATTCACAATTACAAAATAATATTAACAAGATTATTAATTTCAGAAACTTAAAAAGATTTTTTTTCTCACAAAATGTGTTCCTTGTATTACAGACCTTCATTCAAGGTCAGGTGTCCTATTTCACTTGGATTGGACTGTCCCGTGAAGGAACCAGGAGTTCCTGGGCATGGGAAGATAACTCACCACCCTTTCTCCAAATGTAAGTCTCTAGAATAGATACTATCTAATAAGTTCTATACTCACAGATAAGGGTTTACATTCCTGAAAGTATATAAGAAAAACATGCACACATACATATATGGGCATATATACATACACACATATATGTGTACACAAACACACACACACAGAACAACACCACACATACCTCCAAAGGACTTAACCTCAGAAAATGAGTCTGTGCAGAGAGAGAGAGAGACGCTTTCCAACTTCATGCCTGTCTTCTTTGTAAGTTACTTTCTGGGATAGCCTAAGGCACAAAGGTAGAGTTTCTATAAGGAAAGAAAAGACATACCACCCTAACTTCGGACCAAAGTTTTCTACTATATCTGCATTTGTAAATGTATATTTTATATCATTTATATGCTCCTATTTCAGGTCAAGGTATTGGAAAGAGTCAGAGGATGGAAACTGTGCAAGCATGACAGCAAAGTGGATTGCTGCTTCTGACTGTTCCAAATTCATGCACTCTATTTGTGAGAAGAAAATTGCTTCAGTGACTACCTCATAATAGGAACAACAACAGAAGTACAATATTTTTTTCTTAAAAGACCCAGACTCTTGAAAATCCTAATCTTCCTCTCTCATTTCAGAATATCTTTGACCTTCTATGGGCTGTATATTCCAGCTTCTAACTGATATGAGGTTGGAGTATTGGGTGCACCAGAATGAGGTACACTGGACCCTCTACCTCTGCCCTTTCACATGGAGACTGCCATGTTATGAGCACAGTTTGGTGGAGTAGGAGAGTATCAGTTCTTTTGATAAGGATTAAAAAGCAAACTTCTCTCTAGTCTACTTCTGGAACTCACAAAAACTAAGGAAGTAATCCTGCAAATTTTAATCACTATCATGCACATTTTGTCTGGAATCCAGTGCCAACAGGAGTTAAAATTATTATTCAGAAAAATTGTGTATGCATTTCTATTTGATTCCTTACTTTTTAAGAGAAAGACAGTGTGGTATAGTAGAAAGTAAATAGTATCTTGAATTAGATCAAAGTTTGAGTTAGCTATGTGCTCTCTGTTCAAACTTCTGGGGCTTAATTTCCTTATCCATGGGTAAACTACAAGCTGCTTTTGCAGGGCTCATATATCATTTTGCATCCCCATCAGCAGTGTATGAAAGTTCCATTGTTCCCTTCAACATTTAATACTCTAGTTCTTAAAGACATTTTCATAAGTGTGTAGTATAATTAAATGTGTTTTTAATTAGTATTTTCATAATGAACAAACAATTCTAACCATATTTTCATGTGTTTTTTTGTCAACCATATATCTTTTATGGTAAAGTATTGATTCAAATTTTTGCCTATTTTTATTTGGTTGTTTTCTTATTATTGAATAAAAAAGTTCCTATATGTTGGATACTGATATCTTATCAGGCATGTGTTCATTCTTATCTTTCTTTTTTTGGCAAGGGAACAGGAAATTTGGATGTATTGTTTCTGAAAAATGAGTAGTAACTTTCATTTTCTTCCTAGCATTACAAATGTGAAATACAATTTTTATTCTCAATTGAAAACGTTTTTCATAGTGCTGGAACAAACAATCCTAAAATTTATATGGAATCAGAAAAGACCCCAAATCACCAAGGAAATGCTGAAAAAGAAAAACACAGCTGGGGCATCATGTTGCCTGATTTCATGCTATATTGCAAACCAGTGATCACCAAGACAGCATGGTACTGGCACAAAAACAGACATATAGACCAATGGAACAGAATAGAGAACCCAGGTATGGACCCTCAACTTTATGGTCAAATAATCTTTGACAAAGCAGGAAAAAACATGCAATGGAAGAAAGACAGTCTCTTCAATAAATGGTGCTGGGAAAATTGGACAGCCACATGCAGAAGAATGAAACTCAACCATTCTCTAATACCATTCACAAAGATAAACTCAAAGTGGATGAAAGACCTCAGTGTGAGACAGGAATCCATCAAAATCTTAGAGAACATAGGCAGTAACCTCTTTGACATCGCCCACAACAACTTCTTCCGAGATACATCTCCAAAAGCTAGTGAAAACTGGGCAGAAGATATGAAAAGATACTTCTCTGAAGAAGACATACAGATGGCTAACAGACACATGAAAAAATGTTCATCGTCATCAGCCATCAGGGAAATCCAAATCAAAACCACATTGAGATACCACCTTACACCAGTTAGAATGGCCAAAATGGACAGAGAAAGAAACAACAAATGTTGGAGAGGTTGTGGAGAAAGGGTAACCCTCTTACACTGTTGGTGGGAATGCAAGTTGGTACAGCCACTTTGGAAAACAGTGTGGAGGTGCCTCAGAAAATTAAAAATAGAGCTACCCTTTGACCC
>NW_027713655.1:0-328 GCF_054177405.1 Leptonychotes weddellii | reverse complement strand
GGTCTTGGTCTTGATCTCAGGGTCATGAGTTCAAGCCCTGTACTGGGCTCCAGGCTGGGTGTGGAGCCTACTTTAAAAATAAAATAATTTATCTTTCGGATAGATGTCAAATACCCATCGTAAAAAATTTAAAAGGTATAGAAAGGTAGATGGGGGGGGAGGGGAGGAAGATAGACTGTAAAAATAAGTTGCCTTGTCCCTGGCCCTTCAGTTCTCTTTCCAGAGGCAACCACTGTTACTGATTGATTGTGAAACTTTCAATAACCTATACACTGGGCGCCTGGGTGGCTCAGTCGGTTAAGCGACTGCCTTCGGCTCAGGTCATGAT
>NW_027713654.1:0-328 GCF_054177405.1 Leptonychotes weddellii | reverse complement strand
TTCTTCTTCTTCTTCTTCTTCTTCTTCTTCTTTTAACATATAATGTATTATTTGTTTCAGAGGTACAGGTCTGTGATTCATCAGTCTTACACAATTCACAGCGCTCACCATAGCACATACTCTCCCCAATGTCTATCACCCAGCCACCCCATCCCTCCTACCCCTCGGCAGGACACATTTTGAGAAACACTATGCTCTATAATCTATAATAGCTTAAAGGTTCTAGTTTTTCGGGTTTTATCCATTGTTCCACTTGATCTGGTTGCTGTGGTATTAATGTAAAAGTATTAGTGAAAGAAATAACTTCAACTTAATTCTTAGAAAAATA
>NW_027713653.1:0-328 GCF_054177405.1 Leptonychotes weddellii | reverse complement strand
TAATGCCCATCACCCAGCTACCCCATCCCCCCCCCCCAGCAATCCTGTTTGTTTCCTATAGTTAAGAGTCTCTCATGGTTTTTCTTCCTCTCCGATGACTTCCCATTCAGTTTTCCCTCCCTTCCCCTATGATCCTCTGTGCTATTTCTTATATCGCCAACATCTGTCATTTCTTGACTTGTTAATTTTAGCCATTCTCACTGGTGTGACATAATATCTCATTGTGGTTTTGATTTGTATTTCCCTGATGGCTAGTGATATTGAGCACTTTTTCATGTGTCTGTTGGCCATTTGGATGTCTTCTTTGGAGAAATAAATGTCTGTTCAT
>NW_027713652.1:0-328 GCF_054177405.1 Leptonychotes weddellii | reverse complement strand
CTTCCTTCTTTCAAGTCTCACATACTTGTCTATTTAGCAATAATTTTGACTCTCTTTGGTATTTTCTTTTTTTAAAGATTTTTTATTTTTTATTTATTTGAGAGAGAGAGAATGAGAGAGAGAGAGAGAGAGCATGAGTGGGGGAGGGTCAGAGGGAGAAGCAGACTCCTCGCTGAGCAAGGAGCCCGATGCGGGACTCAATCCTGGGACTCCAGGATCATGACCTGAGCCGCAGGCAGTCGCTTAACCAACTGAGCCACCCAGGTGCCCTCTCTTTGGTATTTTCAAAGGTAGATTATTTTTGCATCTTTTAAAAGTGACATTTGGG
>NW_027713651.1:0-328 GCF_054177405.1 Leptonychotes weddellii | reverse complement strand
GTATGGGATGGGATTATGGTGATGGATATTGCTATCAAAGCAGCATTTGTTTCACCTGGCCTGAGAGAAAGCAAGTGTGAAACCAAGTGTAGGGAGAGAAAGGCTGGTCTCTATAGGGACCAGGAGAGCCATCCCTCAATGGTCAAAAATCCTCCTAGCACCAGACTATGTACCCTTTCCAGCAGCCCACAAGCCAGGGCACCCAATGCTTCACCTTCCAAGGACATCATCCACTACTGAAAATCCACATCTGAGACTTTCAACTCCTACTTAGGTAGAAAACGTTACTGGAGAAGCACAAAGCAATTCTCTTCAAGATCATGGCAAG
>NW_027713650.1:0-328 GCF_054177405.1 Leptonychotes weddellii | reverse complement strand
ACACACACACACACACACAAAGACTTAATCCCATCAGTTTGTTGTTTTGTTTGTTACAAGTTTCATTTCTCCATTGGAAACTTGTCTTAATATTACAATATGATTTCCATAGGATGACATACATTCTATACGGTCCCTCAAACATTGACCATGGCACTCTTCATAACACAGAACACTCAGCTTGAGAACTAGTGCTTTGGAGAGCAGAGTTTGGAAAACATGACCCTACATTAAAAATATATAAATAAATAAATATATAAATAAATTAAATAAATTCTTCCTTTTCCAGACTGGGAAAACTATTTCAGGTGTTGCATTAGCTGCATTT
>NW_027713649.1:0-328 GCF_054177405.1 Leptonychotes weddellii | reverse complement strand
GTTCTGCATGGAGCACTGGGTGTTATGCACAAACAATGAATCATGGAACACTACATCAAAAACTAATGATGTAATGTATGGTGATTAACATAACAATAAAAAAATAAAAAAAATAAAAACACAAAATGATAAATGAAACTAAAAATATAAAAATTACAATTCTTTTAGAAGACTATGGGATTGTACAAATTAACAGGAAAACAGGAAATATTAGTGGCAACATATATCCTACCCTCAAAGTGCTCCAGATCTGAATTTTTGCCTATGATTAGGGGGTCCCTAGTAGGCATTTTCAGAGTGGAGAACTGGGTGGGGGGGTAGAGGAAGG
>NW_027713648.1:0-328 GCF_054177405.1 Leptonychotes weddellii | reverse complement strand
AGAGCCTTTCCCTCATCACTACGGAGGCACCTTTCCCTTCCATGCACAGGGGGGAGGCGCGCGCACGTGTGTTTTCTTGAACAAATTCTACAAGAACAAGGGGCTGGAAACCTTGCTGTTCTTGGTCACTGTCATAGTAGAAGCCGAGATGAATCTTGCAGTCTCTTTAGCTGGTGAGTGGTAAAAACTGTCGTGCTCTTTGGCCCCGGCAGCCCAGGCATTCCTTTCTGTTGTTGCTGCAGCGTCTTCAGATCAAGATCGAGCCCTTCAACTAGCTCACCATAATGGTTTCCCTGGCTGAGTGGTGTCGAAAAGTAAGTTCAGTCTT
>NW_027713647.1:0-328 GCF_054177405.1 Leptonychotes weddellii | reverse complement strand
GGGTGGTGTCTAGATGGTTCCTCCCCAGTCTTGTCCCTCTCCAAAAATTACATAGGCTGTAGATATCAAACTTCAAAATGAATGAACTATATTTTTCCTGAACTTCAATTTAGAAATCTTAACCTGTAGCTTCGGGATTAGGTTATTTCCTGATATTTCATCCTAATTTTCCATCTTTTTTTTTTTTTTAAAGATTTTATTTATTTATTTGAGAGAGAGAGACTGAGAGAGAGAGCACATGAGAGGGGGGAGGGTCGGGAGGGTCAGAGGGAGAAGCAGACTCCCTGCCGAGCAGGGAGCCCGATGCGGGACTCGATCCAGGGACTCC
>NW_027713646.1:0-328 GCF_054177405.1 Leptonychotes weddellii | reverse complement strand
TAGGACCGAATCTGTATGAAAAATATATTTTGGTCATCTGAATGTCCAAATACTTATTTTTTATAGATGATAATATTTCATATACATCTAGGATTATTGTCTTGATGAATTGATCCCTTTATCTTTATGAAATTTACTTCCTTACCTCTGGTAATATTTCTTGTTCTGAATTCTATTTTGTCTAATGTTAATATAGCCATTCTGGGTTCCTAACAGTTATTGTTTGTGTGGTATATCTTATTCCATACTTTTGCTTTTGACTTATTTGTGGATTTCTTTTAATCTACTTTGATCATCTTTGGCTTTTAATTAGAATGTTCAGATTATT
>NW_027713645.1:0-5708 GCF_054177405.1 Leptonychotes weddellii | reverse complement strand
TTTATCACTGTGAATTTGATGTTTTGTTTATTTCTCTGGAAAACTAATAATTCCTGGATTTTTGTGCTTTATTTTTTTACATGTTATCTTAGTTTGTAATCTCTTTTCCTGTGCATTTTGGATACATTTCTCAAATTTACCCTCCATACCATTGATTTGATTTTCTGTAATCAAATCCAATTGGGACTACCTCCAATGTGGATTTTTATTATGCCACTCTTAGGCTGCCAGCCCCCTTTCTGTCTTAACTCAGTCAGTTTTATCCTTAAGGCTTCTTGATTCTGCTTCCTATAACTCATTTCCTCTTGCATTATTTTGAGCACAACAAGCTGCTGCTTACTTAAAAAAAAAAAAAGTATATCTATTCTTCTTGTGAAAGTTATTTTCAAAGTTATTTTTTTTTCCTGGGACTATTAAGTATAATTTGCTTTTTGTTTATACTGGGTAGTAATTCACAGATTTATTTTTATTTGCCTTGTCTGGGCAGAGTGTTTGCCCTCAGGGTAGATGCCATGTTTCACAGCTCCTGTCACTATTTACTTGAATGGTAGGTGGTTTATCTTCTTATATCTCAGCCTGAAGCACCACCCTAAGCTTGATTTGCAATTCGTGAAGTAGTTCTGTAAACTGAGCTTCCATCATCTGCTGCTTCATTGCTGTTTCTCCTGTTCCAATATTCACTTACTGTTGGAATTTTTTGAACATAAAATGTTATATCCTAGCTTCTTTCCCAATACTGCTCCTTGCTTTTTTCAATTCTATACTGCTGAATATAACATTTGAATCAACATAGTTCTACTTAGGTATAAAAGGGAAAGAAGCCAATACATGTTGGAGACAGAGCTGTTCACTGTGTTCTGAATTTTCATGCATATCCTATCTATTGGGGGGGTGGTTATTTCAGTCCAAAATGTCGATGTTTTATATATATATATATAGTACAAGAATGTGTCATGACTTATTAAGCAGAAATCTTGCCCAGATTTAGGCCCACAGCCTTTCCTTAGGTTCACTTAGGTTATTGTTGAATAACTGTATTAGCTCTTCTGCAATACTTCTGTACACAATAGTATGGAATTTGTGTTCTTTCTTACCTTCCTTCCTTCCATTTGTTCTCCCTTTCTTCGTTTTTAAATGAAAAGAGATGAATACAAACCTTGTGATTAAGAAGTGTGCCTGACCTTTCCCTTGGTTCTACAGACCATCTAGCTGGGTACAGGTCAGATCCTCACTTGAAAATTGTTAATATGCATAGCACCTTGCCTGGCGCTGAGTCTGGCAGGCATTTGTCCACCGTGACTTTGCTACACTTGAAATTGTCTACTTTCAGTACCTGTTTTTGTGCCTCACATACGCAGTACAAGAAAAAATTCTATCTCCATCTTATTCACGTGTACTCAGAAATATAAAGGGGGCAGCCATTTCTCAGTGCCAACCTAACTTATAAAGAACAGCTTTCCTAATTTCCATATATAAACACACATTATAAAATACATTAATAAAATTCACATTTGAGGCCATTCCACAATGTCAAACTAATAGCAACAGTAAAACATTACATTTAAATAATCCAATTAAAAGTGATAGCTTGGGGCACCTGGGTGGCTCAGTCAGTTAAGTATTTCCCTTTGGCTCAGGTCATGATCTTGGGGTCCTGGGATCCAGTCCTGCATCAGGCTCCCTGCTCAGTGGGGGATCTGCTTCTCCCTCCCTCTCTCTGCTCCTCCCCATGCTCGTGCGCTCTCTCTCTCTCTCAAATAAAATCTTTTAAAAAAATAGGGATAGCTTTTTTCAAAAAGAAAGTAAGAACTTCTGTCGATCAAGAGAAGTTCCAAAGTGTGATTATTGGGACTGAAGCTACAAATCTGTTGAGCTCAGAGTACAGTTGCAGATGGCATTAAAGTATTCCATTGCTCTGTGAAAAATAGAAACTGGGTATGCAATATTCGTACTATCCGCTCATAGTAGGAGCCACTAAGAACTGGGATTAGACATACAGTGGGATTAGGAGACCAAAAGCACTTGTGGAGAAAAGGAAAAATCTTTAAATGAAGAGAGTTGAACACAGAAGGGAGAGAGAGAGGAAGGAAACTTGAAAGAACCTGCCTAATTTGAGTCTCTGACTCAAAATATAAAAATATCTTGATAAATAAATAAGAAAGTTACTTTAAAAAATAAGCAATTCAGAGGTTACTTAGGAAAAATAAAAATAATAGAACAACTTAAAAGAAATGGAAAATGTATAGAGGAATCTTCAGGAGTTCATGCAAGTTTATAAAAATGTACATATACATACCTACTCGCAAGGAATTAAAAAGCAGTATAAATAGTAACAATGCTAGAATGATTGGGCAACAGGAACTTTTTCTGCAGCAGTACTCCAGCATTTATTTCTCAGCTTCCAAAATGTTGAGACACCATTAAGGAGTCCTCAGCAGCAAAGGAGTCTCCCTGGTACGGCTAAGTTCTGGGTCACAGATGACTCTTTGTCCAGCATCCTGGGGATCCAGAGGTCATTACACTGGCAGCAGTTGTGGTTCTTTCTTAATTCCAACATGTGTCCAGAGGTAATAGCTTTTATTGAGCAGTGGGTCTGTTGAGTATTGTTCTGGAAATCATTGAGAGACCTAGAACACGTCTTCAAGTCTTCCAGCAATTTTTATAAGCACTTAATCTCCTGAATTAAATTATTTTCTTCCTAACTACGTAAGGATCATGAAAAATTGTGAATGTGCTTTGGTGATTTGATGTGATTTGGTGTGAAATTGATGTGATTTGATTTCCCATTACCAGAGGAATGGAAAAGTCTGTGGTATGTTGAGGCAAAAAAAAAAAAAAAGATTATTACCTGGAATTAAGTGGAATGAGACGTCCATTTAAGGCTAGTCTTCAGTAGAACAAGAGTTTACTTTTAGAAAACCACTGAAGGGAGAATGAAGTACACAAGAGCTTGGTCTTTCTTAATACAATAAAGAGAAAAGAAAGAAAACAACAATTTCACACCTTGGCATGGCCAGAGACTGAGTGGTTTCTATGAGGACCATAAAATATCTCTTATTTTTTGTAATTGAAAGCCTTATTCAGCTGGAAATTAGATGCATAGCCAGAATCTGTTGTTCATTGAATTGCAATGTAAATTCAATTCACAGCTTTGCCAGATCTCTTATACAAATGTCAGGACATTTATCAGGAGAGAGAGGGACCCTGAAAATAAGAATAGAGACATTCAAATATATTTAGAAATAGCTAAGCCCAAATACTAAAACTCTCATGGGCCTCCTTAAATAGCAGAAGCAGCCTCTTCAGTGACTGAGAGGCCTGTCTTCCCTTGGATGGGAACTTAGTGCCTTACCTGAGAAGAATACCTTTCACAGGTAATTCATTTTTTTTTTTACACCTCCAAGCTTAGCTTCTCTCATTATCTTTAGAATTTATAGCTCAAATTGTAGTGCTCATATGTGTATATATTTAAAATAGACATATAGTCTTAGACATGCTTAACCATTTTAGAGTGATGAGAAATGTTTAGAGATTACTATTTAACAATTTCAAAGAAGCCCATTAAAGACCATACCTTATTCTGGAAGTCCAGAGATAAAGAGCAATGTTAGCATTAGTTAGAAAAATATAGTAAGAATGGATAGCCAATATGATATATGCATGGTAAACTGGAAAATCAAAAAGGCTAGAGAAGATTTGAGTAAAAACACCATCAATGAGAGAGAAGGAGAAAGGAAGAGGGACCCTTTACCCAATTTTAGATTATACATGATTTTCAAACCACTATATGATCATTTAAAAAAATAACTGTATAATACACTGGAAGAGGAGAATAAATTAAAAAAATAATATAATCAATCTTCTTGAAGTTAAATATAATTCAGTTTGAATATAATAACAATGGATTAGTAATCTGAGCATGAAAGAGGTTGACTAATCTGGAGAAAATCACACAATAAAATTAGCAACAGTCAGAAATTAAAATACACATCTGTTGAATTTTTGCACCACAGAGGTAAGAAAATAGGTCTATCTCCACACAGCACAATTTTCCCCTCTATTAACCTCCTAAATCACAATGGTATATTTGTTTCAATATTTAAACATATACTGACGAAACATCACTCTAAACTTATAGTTTACATTAAAGTTCATTCTTGGTGTATATTCTGTGGGTTTTTTTTTAATTAGTATTTTATATTTTTTAATTTAATTGTTATGTTAGTCACCATACAGTACATCATTAGTTTTTTTTAAAGTCTTAAAAATTAGTTTTATTTTTTTTACATTTTTTTATTATGTTATGTTAATCACCATACATTACATCATTAGTTTTTGATGTAGTGTTCCATGATTCATTGTTTTCATATAACACCCAGTGCTCCATGCAGTACGTGCCCTCCTTAATACCCATCACCGGGATAACCCATTCCCCCACCCCCCTCCCCTCTAAAAATCTCAGTTTGTTTCTTGGAGTCCATAGTCTCTCATGGTTCATCTCTCCCTCCAATTTCCCCCGCTTCATTTTCCTTTCCTTCTAATATCCTCATTGCTATTCCTTATGTTCCAGAAATAAGGATAATTGACTTTCTCTGCTTGACTTATTTCACTTAGCATAATCTTTTCCAGTCCCATCCATGTTGATGTAAAAGTTGGGTATTCATCCTTTCTGATGGCTGAGTAATATTCCATTGTTTATATGGACCACATCTTTATCCATTCGTCTGTTGAAGGGCACCTCGGCTCTTTCCACAGTTTGGCTATTGCAGACATTGTTGCTATGAACATTGGGGTGCATGTGGCCCTTCTTTTCACTATATCTGTGTCTTTGGGGTAAATACCCAGTAGTGTATTTGCTGGGTCATAGGGTAGCTCTATTTTTAATTTTTTTGGGGAACCTCCACAGTTTTCCAAAGTGGCTGTACCAACTTGCATTCCCACCAACAGTGTAAGAGGGTTCCCCTTTCTCCACAAACTCTCCAACATTTGTTGTTTCTTTCCCTGTCCATTTTGGCCATTCTAACTGGTGTAAGGTGGTATCTCAGTGTGGTTTTGATTTGGATTTCCCTGATGGCTAATGATGATGAACATTTTTTCACGTGTGTGTTCGCCATTTGTATGTCTTCTTTGGAGAAGTGTCTGTTCATATCTTCTGCCCATTTTTTCACTGGATTATTTGTTTTTTCGCTGTTGAGTTTGAGAAGTTCTTTATAGATCTTGGATATCAGCCCTTTGTCTGTAGTGTCATTTGTAAATATCTTCTTCCATTCCGTGGGTTGCCTCTTTGTTTTGTTGACTGTTTCCTTTGCTGTTGCAGAAGCTTTTTATCTTAATGAAGTCCCAAAAGTTCATTTTTGCTTTTGTTTCACTAGCTTTTGGAGATGTATCTTGAAAGAAGTTTCTGTGGCCGATGTCAAAGAGGTTACTGCCTATGTTCTCCTCTAGGATTTTGATGGATTCCTGTCTCACATTGAGGTCTTTCATCCATTTTGAGTTTATCTTTGTGTGTGGTGTAAGACAATGGTCGAGTTTCATGCTTCTGTATATAGCTGTCCAATTTTCCCAGCACCATTTATTGAAGAGACTGTCTTTTTTCCATTGCATATTTTTTCCTGCTTTGTCGAAGATTAGTAGACTGTAGAGTTGAGGGTCCATATCTGGGCTCTCTATTCTGTTCCATTTGTCTATATGTCTGTTTTTGTGCCAGT
>NW_027713644.1:0-328 GCF_054177405.1 Leptonychotes weddellii | reverse complement strand
TGGAGGTGGGAATCTTGAAAAATTCTTGATGGGTCAGCTCTTTAGGTCTGTTCATACAAGTTGTTAAGTTTCATACCTAACATATAACTCCCTATTCTTTTTTTTTTTAATTTTTTTATTGTTATGTTAATCCCCATACCTTACATCATTAGTTTTAGATGTAGTGTTCCATGATTCATTGTTTGTGCATAACACCCAGGGCTCCATGCAGAACGTGCCCTCCTCAATACCCATCACCAGGCTAACCCATCCTCCCACCCCCCTCCCCTCTAGAACCCTCAGTTTGTTTTTCAGAGTCCATCGTCTCTCATGGTTCGTCTACCCCTCC
>NW_027713643.1:0-328 GCF_054177405.1 Leptonychotes weddellii | reverse complement strand
GCACTCAATGCTCGATATACATTATCATTTGTTTTATTCAAGAACTGTTTCTGTGTGTCTTTGAAAAGAAATATTTCTTTTTTTTTTTAAGATTTTATTTATTTATTTATTTGATAGAGAGAGACACAGCAAGAGAGGGAACACAAGCAGGGGGAGTGGGAGAGGGAGAAGCAGGCTCTCTGCTGAGCAGGGAGCCCGAGGCAGGGCTCGATCCCAGGACCCTGGGATCATGACCTGAGCCGAAGGCAGATGCTTAATGACTGAGCCACCCAGGCACCCCGAAAAGAAATATTTCTTTAGTTAATGTACAATGTTATATGAATATTAG
>NW_027713642.1:0-328 GCF_054177405.1 Leptonychotes weddellii | reverse complement strand
TAGATGTAGTGTTCCATGATTCATTGTTTGTGCATAACACCCAGTGCTCCATGCAGAACGTGCCCTCCTCAATACCCATCACCAGGCTAACCCATCCTCCCACCCCCCTCCCCTCTAGAACCCTCAGTTTGTTTTTCAGAGTCCATCGTCTCTCATGGTTCGTCTACCCCTCCGATTTCTCCCCTTCATTTTTCCCCTCCTGCTATCTTCTTCTTCTTTTTTTTTTCTTAACCCTTATTGCATTATTTGTTTCAGAGGTACAGATCTGAGATTCAACAGTCTTACACAATTCACAGCGCTCACCATAGCACATACCCTCCCCAGTGTC
>NW_027713641.1:0-328 GCF_054177405.1 Leptonychotes weddellii | reverse complement strand
AGGGGCGCCTGGGTGGCTCAGTCGGTTAAGCAGCTGCCTTCGGCTCCGGTCATGATCCTGGGGTCCTGGGATCGAGCCCCACGTCCGGCTCCCTGCTCAGCAGAGAGCCTGCTTCTCCCTCTCCCTCTGCCTGCCACTCTGCCTACTTGTGCTCTCTCTTTCTCTGTCAAATAAATAAAATCTTTAAAAAAAAAAAAAAGAAAGTGAGACACAAAAGGAGAAAGGAAGGAACCAATGAGAGAAGGGGCAAGTGAGCAACACTTTCACCTGTGAACCTCCTAAAACCAGGGAAGTGTTTCTATTCATCAGATTCTTTTTTTTTTTTTTT
>NW_027713640.1:0-328 GCF_054177405.1 Leptonychotes weddellii | reverse complement strand
CTTAGGGTCCTGAGACCACACTGTCCCGGAGGGTTCCACCCCCAGCTTAGCCACCAGAGTGACGTCCCTCGGCGGAGCAGACTTTTAAAAGTTCCGATTTTGTGCTCCGCGGCTCTATCACTTGCCAGAAGCGGCCGACGGAGGCCCCTCCCCCGCCGTCTATCCTCCCGAATGTGGCCTCGGATTCACTTCTCCGCACGTCCTACCTTCCAGAAAGTGGTCGCTTTTCTGTTCAGAGAGTTGTTGCTATTCCTTTGTTCAATCTCCTGTTGGGTTTGTAGGTGTTCAGAATGGTTTGATCCCTATCCAGCTGAATTCCTGAGAGGAG
>NW_027713639.1:0-328 GCF_054177405.1 Leptonychotes weddellii | reverse complement strand
TTTCTCATTTTGGTGCCTTTTATTATTATTTTTTCTCTATCAGGAATGCCCATCCTACTCTTTCTGGCAAAACTGACTTATAGTTTAAGGATCAGCTCATGTGTTGCCCATTCTATTAAAGCATTTCCCAATTTCTCTTCCTCAGGTGCAAGTGACCATTCTGCCCCTTCTTTACTTTGTACAGGCTTTTGACATAGCACTGATAACATTTTATTGCTTTTATTTATATGTATTTATATGTTTTTTCTTGCCCCAGCTAAATAAGCTCCTGGAAGGTTGGTTTTTGTTGATTCACACTTGGTATTTATAGATGTTGAATAATGAGGTA
>NW_027713638.1:0-328 GCF_054177405.1 Leptonychotes weddellii | reverse complement strand
TTTTTTTTTTTTTTAAAGATTTTATTTATTTATTTGAGACAGAGAGAATGAGAAACAGAGCATGAGAGGGAGGAGGGTCAGAGGGAGAAGCAGACTCCCCGCCGAGCAGGGAGCCCGATGCGGGACTCGATCCCGGGACTCCAGGATCATGACCTGAGCCGAAGGCAGTCGCTTAACCAACTGAGCCACCCAGGCGCCCGGGAACCCCTTCATCTTGATCGTGCTTGGCTTCTCCACTGTGGATAAGCTGCAGATGGTGTTATCCCAGTGCCTGCCTGGCACACCGTGAGTGCTCTGCTAGGGAAGCTAGTATGATGCCCTTTGAGGA
>NW_027713637.1:0-328 GCF_054177405.1 Leptonychotes weddellii | reverse complement strand
TGCCTTGTGATTTTTATCTCAGTTAAAATACTTTCTAGTGTCCTTTTTTATTAATTCTTTGACACAAGTGTTATTTCAGTGTATGTTATTTATTTCTCAAATGTTTATGGATTCTCCATATATATTACTGTTACTGTTCACATTCTATTGTGGCTAGAGACTTCATTTGTATGAATTGATCCTTTTTATTTTTTTTTTTTATTTTTTATTTTTATTTTTTTTTTAAAGATTTTATTTATTTATTTATTAGAGAGCGAGCGAGAGAGAAACAGCATGAGAGAGGAGAGGGTCAGAGGGAGAAGCAGGCTCCCCGCTGAGCCGGGAGCCC
>NW_027713636.1:0-328 GCF_054177405.1 Leptonychotes weddellii | reverse complement strand
TTTGCTCTCAGATAACTGAGTCTTATAAGTAGAGAAATAACCCAAATGCAAGCTAGAACAGAAAGTGTCTTTGAAGAAGTCTGGGTCACAACACTCTATAATGGCTTCATTAAGGAGGTATCATCTGACGTAGTCCATATAGTACAGAACCCCTCAAACTTTGGTTGACAACCATAATATCCCATACTTTTGCCCTAAATTCTTCTCCCCCCTAAACCAAACCATGTGACTCCCTCAAACAATACCCATATAGGATGTCTTGTTACTAGTGTGGTTGCTCTCTCTGGACAGACTTTAACCAAAAACTTCCTTTGATGTGTGGAATGAT
>NW_027713635.1:0-328 GCF_054177405.1 Leptonychotes weddellii | reverse complement strand
GGTTATTTTTTCCATCTTGTCATTTTGTCCAGAGGAGAATAGATGAATGAGAGAACAAATGTTAACAGGGTAACAACGACCCCAGAAAAATATACACTAAACAAATCAGAAGAGACCACTTCCATGTGTGCCTGGGCTGATGGGCGCTCCAGGTCGCAGCGCAGGTCCGGCTGCCTACTCGCTCAGTAGCCGGCCCTGCAGGGCCCCCATAACTATATATTTTGTCAGTACTCTCAAAAGTTAAGACAGTAAGATGATGCAAATGGTTGATTTTTCTATACCTGTTTCTGGGAGTTGCAAGGGCTGAGAAGAAGCAACCTGTGTGTGC
>NW_027713634.1:0-5708 GCF_054177405.1 Leptonychotes weddellii | reverse complement strand
AGTCTCTTCAACAAATGGTGTTGGGAAAATTGGACAACCACATGCAGAAGAATGAAACTGGACCATTTCCTTACACCACACACAAAAATAGACTCAAAATGGTTGAAAGACCTAAATGTGAGACAGGAGTCCATCAAAATACTAAAGGAGAATATTGTCCATTTCTAATATCAGGATATGTCATCATATTTATCTTTAGATTACTAGATTAATTTACAAGTTAGTCCCCTTGTATTAACATTAGGCATACATAAGTTTATGTTCCCTTTAGTTGTGTCATTCAAGAACTCATGGAGTTCAATAATACCTACCCCAGTTTCTGTTATCCAAATGCAAGAGGTCAGATCTTTTTATCTCTTCTTGTAAGATGAATGTATTCCTTTTCATTCTCATTCATAATTTTGGGGATCTATTAATCTTTTTTATGAATTCATTATTTCTATCTTGGAATATGGTGCAAATTATTTCCCAAATACAGACTTTTTGCTTAATAAAATAATAAAGATAAATAACTGTTTCCCCTTGGTTTACTTTATTGTTTTAATGATAATTAACAGTTTGTGTTTTACTGGACTTAGCTCATTCCAGGAGAAATATAATAGAAAATTCTATAGCCAAGCTTCCTTAATGGTGTCTCCTAACTCACTCTTTTAAAACATCTGTATGTAAAAGCTTTAATTGAGATATAATTTACATACCTTACAATTAACCTACTTAAAGTACACAATTTGGTGGTTTAACTGTATTCACAGATTTATGCAACCACCACTAAGTTAAATTTGGAACATATTCACCACCACCACAAAAATAAATCCTGCACCCTTCGAAGTCATTTCCTATTTCCCTCCAAAACACCCCCTCCCTAAGTTCTAGACAATCACTACTCTATTTGTGTCTCTAGTTATTTCCCTATTCTGGAAGTTTCACCTAAATGGAATCACATATTATATGGTCTGACTTCTTTCATTAGCATAATGTTTTCAAGATTCATTCGTGTTTTGGCATGATTTTTTATATACCAAATCATGTCATCTGAAAATGAAAATATCTTTATTTTCCCTCTCCAGTCTGGATGATTTTTTTTTTTTCCTTGACTAAATGCCCTGGCCAGAACCTTTAGTATAATGTTGAGTAGAAGTAGTGAGAACAGACATCTTGCCTTGTCTCTGATCTTAGAGGGAATGCATTCAGTTCTTTGCCATAAAGTGTTGTCTTAGTTGTGGATTTTGTTAGCTGTCTTTCATCATATTGAAGAAGTCCCCATCTGTTACCAGTTTGTCAAATTTTTTTTTTTTTTCAGTTTGTCAAATATTTTTATCACTAAGTGAGGTTGGATTTTGTCAAATATTTTCTCTGCATCTATTGAAAAGATCATGTGGGTTTTGTCCTTTATTCTATTGATAAAGATCAAGATATATATGATTTTTATTGGATGCATATATAATATAATTTTTATATATTTCTCATAGATTAAAGATTTTTTCATTATAATACACACTATTTATCTCTAGTAACTTTTTTGTTTTAAGTCTGTTTTGTCTGATATTAGTCTAGGCATTCCCAGGTCTCTTACAGTTTTTGTTTGCATGATGTATCATTTTCTAACCTTTATTTTCAGTCTATTTGTATCTTTCAACCTAAATTGTGTCTCCTGTGAGCAGGATGATGATATAGGAGTTTCCTACCATTATCATCCCCCAAAACATCGATTTTCACAAGCACTCACAGATGAGAATACCTATGTAGGAATCTGGGAGTCTAGCAGAGAGGTTCCAGCACATGGTTTCCCTTAACATTTAAATTAAATTGTTTTGTCCTCAATCCCACATATTACAAGAGACCTAGCTTTTTCTTTCCTTCATCCCAGTATTTTTACATGTCCAGAAGTTTATTCAAACTTTCTGAAGGAATTAATTTCATTTCTCAAGTTCATAACTAATTTTTTTCTCTTTCTTCTTCTCCTCCTTCTTCTTCCTCTTCACTTCAACTGAATTCTCTCTTACTTTCTTCTTAATTCTACTTTTCTTTTCTGTCCATTATATGTACCACATTTCCTAGGTTGGATGTTGTCTTTATTTCTCTTTTCACCAAAATATCTCTAACACGAAGCTGTTTGCACGTAGTGTGTGTGTGTGTGTGTGTGTGTGTGTGTGCGCGCGCTCACGTGCATGCAACAGACTGAATAATGCCCCTCCCCCACCAAAGATATCCATATCTTAATTCCTGGAAACTATGAATGTTATGTTACCTTATATGATACAAGAGAGTTTGCATATATGACTAAATTAAGAGCCTTGAGATGACAGGATTATTTTGGATTATTGGGGTGAGTCCAACATAATCACAAAGATCCTTAGAGGGAGGCAGGAGGATCAGTTAGCAATAGAAGGCAGTGTGTCATGGAAGCAGAGAGTAGAGTGGTGTAACTGCAAGCCAAAGAATGCCAGTCATCTCTAGAAGATAGAAGAACAAGGGATGGACACTCCTCCACAACCTTCAGAAAAAGCCAGCCTCACTGACACCTTGATTTTAGCCCAACAAGACTCCTTGGCCTTCTGACCTCTAACTTTAAGAAAATAATTTGTGTTGTTTTAAGTCACTAAGTTTGTGGACATTCATTACAGCCGCAACAAGTAAATATAGGGTGTTGCACTTTTCCTGAGATTCTGAGGTTATGGAGGAACATTAGAGTATTTCACAGTTTAGAAGAGCAACAACGTAATTAATTTTACTAGACATATCTTTCCTAAAATTGATCGGCCATTCCTACCAAATTATTCGATATCCTTGTTCTAAGACCTTCTACTTTCTACCTTCCAGGCCTTACTTTATTCTGAGAGACTTTTCCTTCCATGCCTTATTCTTTTTCCAGTTTTTCCCCTGAATTGCCAGTAGAAATCTTGAAAGTCCTGATAATTTTTTATCCAGACCAATTGGGCAATGTTATTTAAATACCATTAACCTATACTGTATTGACTTATTATTTTTTATTTTTTTAAAGATTTTATTTATTTTTTAGAGAGCGAGCGAGAGAGAAACAGCATGAGAGGGGATAGGGTCAGAGGGAGAAGCAGGCTCCCCGCTGAGCCGGGAGCCCGACGCGGGACTCGATGCCAGGACCCCGGGATCATGACCTGAGCCGAAGGCAGACGCTTAACGGCTGAGCCACCCAGGCGCCCCTGTATTGACTTTCTAAGCCAACAGTAGCCACCCACTGCTAAGATAATATTTCAAAGGTAGAAGCACAGACATCTTATTTTTTTCCCCAAAGACCAAGATTTTATTTCCAGCGAAATGTAAATATATTACTATTTCCTTTTTGTTTATAAACTTGACTCTTATCTGCTCACTTTATCAGATCTTTCACACAGTCTATTCTGTGGTTATTGGTAAGAGTTTAAGCATTCATATTTTATTATAGGTCTTTAAACCCTGGTCCGATAGGTCTGTGCATGATTCTGATAATTCTTTTATGTAAACAAGCATATTTTTCTATGAAAATTATGATTTAATTACTCAATTAAGAATTATTTATCAATTATTTTATCAATAATTATCATTTATCAATTATTGAGCACCTACTATGTGCACACTTTTGTACAAATGGCTTATCCATATGATATCATTAAATGGTTACTATTAGATAGATACTGTTTTTCTTTTGTATTGATGAGTAAAATATCAGTCTTTATAAAATAGCATTATATTCCTCCCTACTGCTTCCAGCTATAGACCATAATTACTCTAACCCATTGACTACCTTTGGTTCTAAAGAAGATGAGAAAAGCAAATGCACTTTAATCATATATTCCCTGTAAGTTCTATTACCTTTTTTTTCTCTCATCATCTACCTTAAGACTTTTATACCTGATTTGTCACTTAAAATTGTCTTAGGCAGGGATGTAAAGTAAACCATGTGAGCTTGTAAACTGTTGAGTTTACTTCAGTTTTCTGGGTGGAGTTAATCTTTCTTTCAAGGAAGATATCTCTTCTGACTCTGAATTTATTACATGGAGTACTTTGATAATGATTACAGAAGCCTCTGGGGTTTTTCCACTGAATAAATAACAAATATCATCACTAAAAGTGCTTCAGGGCAAGTAGTAGGTATAAACTTATGGCATTAATTTGAAGTAAGACAAAACACAAATATATATGACTACCCCAAGCCCAGTTATAAGTATTAATTAATGTTTTCAGAAAATAATGATATAGAAACAAATTTTTATTTATTCTGAAGGCTGCTAATGGTTACAATTAGATTTTGCAAAAATGAGTGAAGGAAAGAGATGCTATAATTTTATGTGTGTCTGTTTGTGTTAGTATTGGGGATTTTTAAGCAGGCAGATAAATATCCATTATTCTCTTAAGAGAAAGAAATGCTTCCCCACAGAGTAGAAGATGTGTGGATATGTCAACCATATTGATTATACAAGGGTCAACTGATACCGAGAAAATAACATTTAGAAAAATCAAAGTGCTCTTTAAAGATTTCAGACACAATAGTGATCAAATTTAGTGTAAAAAGTAATGATAATGTTTAATTTCTTGGAAAAATATAGTTTATATATCCAAAATATTATATTTTTATTTCAAATACTTTTAAGATTACAGCCAAATAATTAAGCTTTTATGATAATACTGAACTGCTTTATAATTTTTTTTTTTAGATTTTATTTATTTATTTGTCAGAGAGAGAGGGAGAGAGAGACAGAGAGCAAGCACAAGCAGGGGGAGTGGCAGGCAGAGGGACAAGCAGGCTCCCCGTGTAGCAAGGAGCCCCATGCGGGACTAGATCCCAGTACCCTGGGATCATGACTGAGCCGAAGGCAGCTGCTTAACTGACTGAACCACCCAGGCATCCCTGCTTTATAAATTTAAAATTTATCCATAAGAAATTTCTCTATGAGATAGATTTTATCATATGATAACTCTTTAGCCATTGTAGCCTTAATTTTACATTCATTAATAGTATGATATCATTGCCTAAACACTTTTTTTTTCAATATGTGTGTTAACTTTGGTGGCAGTCTATGTATTCTTGAAGCTTCCACTCAATCAATTGATGAGTTTGAATTTGGTGAGAGCAAAAACTGTGACCCCAGAGACGGGGTTCAGATTTTATCACCCTGTATGTTCTGAGTAAAAATGTGATGCTATGGCTCCCATCAGTGGGAGTCTCAGGGCACAGGACAGGAACTACAATAAAAAAGGTTTGCATTGTGATTGCTGATGAGAGAGAACATGTCAATATTCTTGGGCAACAAAGACATCATGGTCAGAGAGAGAACTGCAGTTGTACTTCCCTGTTTTCCCAGTTCTGTAAGATTTAGCTCAAGCTTCCCCCCTCTTTCTGGAAAACATTCTTGAGTCCTATCTGGGCTATTTGTTTTTCCTCTTCTTTTTTTTTTTTTTTTTTTTTAAGATTTTATTATTTATTTGACAGAGAGAGAGACAGCGAGAGCGGGAACACAAGTAGGGGGAGTGGGAGAGGGAGAAGCAGGCTCCCAAGGAGCAGGGAGCCCGATGCGGGACTCGATCCCAGGACCCTGGGATCATGACCTGAGCCGAAGGCAGACACTTAACCATCTGAGCCACCCAGGAGCCCTGTTTTTCCTCTTCTTTTATAACACCTTGAGTTTATTATGATCTTAGCACTTAATGTACCATATCATAGCTGCGTATTTTCTTGTTTTGTGTATTTCATT
>NW_027713633.1:0-328 GCF_054177405.1 Leptonychotes weddellii | reverse complement strand
ATATATATATATATATACACACATATATATAAGAGAGAGAGAAATACATATATAGAAATATGTATCTAGAAAGATATATATGTCTAGAAATATATAGAGAAAGATAAGTATCTAGGAATATATATATCTATATAATATATGGCATTGTTCTGCCTATGTTATTTCTGTAAAAGTGGTATTATACTGTATTAAATTGTGCCACAGTAGTTTGTTCCTGTTGAATCATATTCTGTTGCATGAATATGCCACATTTTTGTTTGTAGTTTTTCTTTTGATATGAACTTTATATACAGTGAAATTTAGAAATCTTAGTTGTTCACTTACTATT
>NW_027713632.1:0-328 GCF_054177405.1 Leptonychotes weddellii | reverse complement strand
GGTGCCTGAGTGCGGCAGAGCTCCCAGGTAACGGAGCGGGGAAGCCGGCTGCAGAGACGGAGCCCAGGCACGGGCTCTCAGCTCGGGCTTGCCATAAACCGTGATCCGCGGCACAGTCGGGCCACTGCTCCTCCAGCAGGGACCCAACAAGCGGCAGATCCGGGGAGACTCACCTTCTTCCCCCAGGAGGAGAGGCGCGGGAGCACACCGCAGGGATCTGCTGGGTTTGGAGACTCCACCCGGGGTCGGGTGCCTGAGATAGAAACGCGCGGTCACAGGCCGGGTGAGCACGGAGTGCGGCCGGAGACCGGGGAGACGGGAGTGACTG
>NW_027713631.1:0-328 GCF_054177405.1 Leptonychotes weddellii | reverse complement strand
TATGTTTAAAGAACTCATCTTTGAATAATTTCTTTATTCATGCAATTCACACTCATTTACTTATTTAAATGTATTCTTTCTTTTTATATCCCTATACCCTGCTTCAGATTCTCTGCATCCTTGAGGCAAGGTCATTTGTGGTCCTTCTCATTTTTATTTATTTATTTATTTATTTTTTATTCTTATGTTAATCCCCATACATTACATCATTAGTTTTAGATGAAGTGTTCCATGATTCATTGTTTGTTCATAACACCCAGTGCTCCATGCAGAGCGTGCCCTCCTCAATACCCACCACCAGGCTAACCCATCCCCCCACCCCCCTCCC
>NW_027713630.1:0-328 GCF_054177405.1 Leptonychotes weddellii | reverse complement strand
TTGTGTTCCCTCCCTCGCTGTGTCTCTGTCAAATAAATAAATAAAATCTTAAAAAAAAAAAAAAAAGGAAAATCCTGATGGAGCTAGAGTGTATTATGCTAAGGAAAATAAGTCAGTCAGAGAAAGACGAATACCATGTGATTTCACTCCTGTGGAATTTAAGAAACAAAACAGATCAATATATGGGAGGGGGACTACAAAGAACAGAGAGGGAAACAAACTATAAGAAACTCTTGATGCTGGAAAACAAACTGACTGTTGATAGAGAGGAGGTGGTTGGGGGTTGGACTCACTGGGTGATGGGGATTAAGGAGGGCACGTGTTATGA
>NW_027713629.1:0-328 GCF_054177405.1 Leptonychotes weddellii | reverse complement strand
TTGGCCCCAGAAAAGGAGAAACAATATCGGAAATCTAATAACCATTGCTTCGATAAAAAGAAGTCTGATTTGGACCAAATGACAATCCAGTCCTACCAGAATTCTAAAATTCCCACCACTTACAATTGTACATGCATTAAATCATTGGTCTCCTGACAAAATGATAGCATTCATGAGCCAATATTAGTCGATAAATATTAAGAAAACTACAAAAGTGTCTACTTTGTCCCACTTGTCCAAAATACAATCCTGGGAAACCTGTCCATACTGCCTTTGGGCATTTTAAATTGCCCAATGGACCATTTGAGTTTTGGCAAATGGATTTCAA
>NW_027713628.1:0-328 GCF_054177405.1 Leptonychotes weddellii | reverse complement strand
GCCTGGGTGGCTCAGATGGTTAAGCATCTGCCTTTAGTTCGGTCATGGTCTCCAGATCCTGGGATCGAGCCCCATGTCGGGGTCCCAGCTCAGCGAGGAGTCTTCTCCCTCTTCCTCATGCCTCTCGCCCTGCTTGTGATCTCTCTGCCTTTCTCTCTCTCTCAAATGAGTAAATAAAATCTTAAAAAAAAAAAAAAAGTCAGACGCTTAACTGACTGAGCCATCCAGGTGCCCCTTAATTTAATTTTATTTTAGGGTTTTTTTTAAGACTTTTATTTATTTATTTGACAGAGGGAGAGGGAGAGACAGAGAGAACACAAGCAGGGGG
>NW_027713627.1:0-328 GCF_054177405.1 Leptonychotes weddellii | reverse complement strand
TCCGGGAGAGCTCTGGTTTTCCTGGTCTTGAAGTCTGATTAGAGACCACAGGGCGCCGCCCAGTAGATGTTCGCAGGGAGCCCCTGGGAACCTGCGCTCAGGGAGGGCAAGGAGGCTGTGAGCAGAGCAGGGGACCGGGCTGCCCTCCGGCTGAGGACACTTTCCTCAGCAGTCTCCCCAGAAACAGCTGCTCCCTGTGTCTGGAACAGGGGCTGAGAGCGAAGGGCTAGAAGTGTGGAAGGGCTGCAGGAACGGGCGGTTCTGGAGGAGAACGGGGGCCCGGGTCCGTGCCTGGGGTGGGTGGGCTCCAAGGGCAAGTGCAGCCGGA
>NW_027713626.1:0-328 GCF_054177405.1 Leptonychotes weddellii | reverse complement strand
CCTTTTTTTTTTTATTCTTATGTTAATCCCCATACATTACATCATTAGTTTTAGATGTAGTGTTCCATGATTGTTTGTGCATAACACCCAGTGTACCATGCAGAACGTGCCCTCCTCAATACCCGTCACCAGGCTAACCCTTCCTCCCACCTCCCTCCCCTCTAGAACCCTCAGTTTGTTTTTCAGAGTCCATCATCTCACATGGTTCATCTACCCCTCCGATTTCCACCCCCCTTCATTCTTCCCCTCCTGCTACCTTTTTTTTTTTTTCTTAACATATATTGCATTATTTGTTTCAGAGGTACAGATCCGAGATTCAACAGTCTTG
>NW_027713625.1:0-328 GCF_054177405.1 Leptonychotes weddellii | reverse complement strand
TTCCAGCAAGTTCCTTCTCAGCACTCAGAAGAATTTCTAGGCTGCACAAGGGCATATTCTCTGCTTATCCAGGTGACAGCTACTTAACTCATTACTAGTGGGATGTAACTGTCTACCAATGCTTAATGCTGGAAGGAAGAGGGGTCTTTTAGTCTCCAGAAGTGGTCTTGAAGTTGGTGTATTTGTTCTGGGCTCCTTGACGAGTGGTGTGGGAGGTATCCATTTACCATCCTTACATAGGAGATATGGGGCCAGGGCTGGAAGACTTTAGCTATTTTGTAAGTCCTATTTCTTGTGCCTCTTGAACCGACCTGGAGATGGCATGGGT
>NW_027713624.1:0-328 GCF_054177405.1 Leptonychotes weddellii | reverse complement strand
CTCTACTTAAGGAAATTCAGCTTAGTTCTGATAACCAAAATCACAGTGGAAATAATATAATGAGAAAATGTAGCATAAAGGGATAGATTATATGATCATGTCTAAACGACATCATTTTTCTAGTGATTTCTAATAAGTATCTAGAAGAGCAGAAATATACTCAACTAAACAGTAACATTACCTAGTGTGTTGGAGATGCACTACTGTGTTAATGCTTTCAGTTTTATGTCAGAATTGTGTTAAATGTCCAGTATGTGAAAGGAAGCACTGCAGTTCTGGTCTGTGTGATCAGTAAGAAAATACACAGCTTGTGGACATGTTACAAGGT
>NW_027713623.1:0-5709 GCF_054177405.1 Leptonychotes weddellii | reverse complement strand
TGAAAAAGTATCAGAGTTTGAGCCACAAATATAAAAGTGCAGGGTGATAGCACTGTTTGGAAGGTAACGTTATGAGTGGGTGAGAACAGGCCAGTATAAATCTGATAGATCTCTGGAATAAAATGGCATTTTACAGTGAGAACCTGAGAGACAATTCCCAAGAGGTATGAACTCTAAACAAGAAGTGAAAAAAGAGCCAGTGGTGTCTATTGTTGGTATTAGTCAGGTTAGTGGTAAATTTAGTTTCCATTTTCATCAAAATTTTGCAAATTTTAATCTGACACAAGACAAATAAAGCCTTGGCATAAAGTTTTATAATTTGCCTTCAGGATTTTATATGCTATTCTCTTCTACTATGTATTGAAGATTACTGAGTTTCCCTTTTTGGGGATTTTGAGGAATTAAACTACTTATTTGGAGAGACATACTACCTTGTGGGATCACCCATGTCTTTGTTCACCCCACTTAAACCACCATTCTTTCTGCATATCACCACTTCTACTCATTAGCAGTATTCATTCTGCTATGTTATGGATTCAGAAAAGGTGACATTTGTATTTTAGTGAGACATTAATTCACCAACTCTGCTTCATTGTGGAGTTGTAAGGGATGTCTACTATTTTTGAAGAAAAAAAGAAGACACTAACACTCCCAAATTGATTCATGTGCGTTTTGCACAATTGACATTCAAAGTGAATATTTTCATTTAACTTTATAACCAGGTTTCACCCTATAACTTAACATGGGAAATATTAAAACAAATTTAAAAATCTGTAAGCATTCTCAAGTAAAATTTCAAAATGTTATACTTCTTTTATTTGTTTCTTTTAATATTGTATAGCCTATTACATTTTTAAAATATAAGATTCCCATCATTTGCCCAGTGGGAAATATTTAGTTACATAAATGGAATTTAGAGTTTCAATATTTGTTCCTCCCATTCAATGAGTTATATTTACTTTTATTCAGTAACTCAAGACTGATTTATTTTTTTTAAGACTGATTTCTTTTTAATACTATGAAATAAGAAATCTTAAAACTTAAAACAATAAATTATAATTAACAAACCATTTCTATTTATGTGAGTATATTAATTCAACACATCCAAACTTTTTGTCAATACAGTAAATACAGGGAAGCTTTGGTTAAAGTATGTTTGTTTGTAGTACACATCTTAGTACTTCTAAACTAATCAAAGGTCACTTTAAGGGACTGAATTGGTATATAAGCAAAAGAGAAGTCAGTGGGATTTAGGTTAGAAACTTAAAAAGAAAAAGTTATCTACAGATGGATGAGTCATGAGCAAACCAAGATTATTCAAACAATTTATTTAGTGAATAAAAGGAGATTTAGATTAAAAAAAACTACTTAAAATCTCACTATCTAGATACATACACTCATATGGATTCTTCTAAATTTTCTAAACTTTATAAAGAGTGAGAGAGAAGGAAGACTGAAAAGAAATAAGCTCATTTTGGAACCTAATTTTATCACTAACATAAGTAGTATAAATTATACTTTATGTCAGAAAATAAAAAACCTCCATTTATTTATTATGACTACATTGAATTCCATTTTGTCTCTAACCACCTAGCCAGCTAATTAGCTATTTAATATATGTTTGTGTGTATGTGTATGTGTATATGTATATACACATATATAATTAAATATACTATATATATTATTACTTAAGTAATACTATAATGCTAACTTCATAGACTAGCCATTTGTTCTTTATGGCCATTGTATACAATGCTGGAGTTCCTAAGTATTTGTCTGATTACTTGTCTCCTGTAATAGACACTTATTTTAGGGAAACTATTTAGCAAAGGTTAAGAAAATCCTCTTCTTGCCAGGGCACAGATCAATTAATAAGCTTTATATAATTCATTAAGTAAATTTTTTTGGTTATACTTGTTTATTATCTTCTTAAGATCACATTAAAATATAATCATCTACCCTGGAGGCTTCCTTGGCATCCAGGGTTTTACCCCACTCCTCTTGGACCGACTTCCGTACTTTCCTGGAGAGGGTGCACCCGCCCCATGCAGGTTTTGCATCTTTGACAGATGCTGGGTGACTTCGCTTTTCCTCACCAACTTGCAGAAGTGGCCCATGCCCTGCAGAGCCACATCCTCCAGGAGACACAGAAGCCCCGAGAGGTATGCAATGGACCAGAGGATGGAATGTAATGGTGCTCATCAGTATGTAATGAAGCACATTTGAAGAGCAGACTTCCTGAATTGTTATGGAGAAGGCATCAGATAAATTTCAGGACTCTTCTGATTTGTTTAGTGTATATTTTTCTGGGGTCGTTGTTACCCTGTTAGCATTTTGTTCTCTCATTCATCTACTCTCCTCTGGACAAAATGACAAGACAGAAAAACTAACCTCAAAAAAAGACAAGAGGCAGTAACAACTGCAGGGACCTAATCAATATGGACATCAGTAAGATGTCAGAACTAGATTTCAGAATGACGATTATAAAGATATTAGCTGGGCTTGAAAAAAGCATGGAAGATACTAGAGAAACCCTTTGTGGAGAAATAAAGGAACTAAAATCTAACCAAGTTGAAATCAAAAAGACTATTAATGAGGTGCAATAAAAAATGGAGACTCTAACTGCTAGGATAAATGAGGCAGAAGAGAGAATGAGTGATGTAGAAGACCAAATGATGGAAAATAAAGAAGCTGAGAAAAAGAGAGATAAAAAACTACTGGATCACAAGGGCAGAATTCAAGACATAAGTGGTACCATAAGACAAAACAACATTAGAATAATTGGGATCCCAGAAGAAGAAGAAAGAGAGAGAGGGGCAGAAGGCATATTGGAGCAAATTATAGCAGAGAATTTCCCTAATTTGGGGAAGGAAACAGGCATCAAAATCCAGGAGGCACAGAGAACCCCTCTCAAAATCAATAAAAATAGGTCAACACCCCAACATCTAATAGTAAAACTTACAAGTCTCAGAGACAAAGAGAAAATCCTGAAAGCAGCTTGGGACAAGAGGTGTAACCTACAATGGTAGAAACATTAGACTGGCAGCAGACGTAGCCATAGAGACCTGGTAGGACAGAAAGGACTGACATGATATATTCTGAGCACTAAACGAGAATAATATACAGCCAAGAAGACTATATCCAGCTAAGTTATAATTGTAAATAGAAGGAGAGATAAAAAGCTGCGAGGACAAACAAAAAAATAGAAGAATTTACAAACACAAAACCAGCCCTACAAGAAATATTGAAAGGGGTCCTCTAAGCAAAGAGAGAGCCTAAGAGTAACATAGACGAGAAAGGAACAGAGACAATACACAGTAACAGTCACCTTACAGGCAACAATGGCACTAAATTCATATCTTTCAATAGTTACCCTGAATGTAAATGGGCTAAATGCCCCAATCAAAAGACACAGGGTATCAGATTGGATTAAAAAAACAAGACCTATCGATGTGCTGTCTGGAAGAGACTCATTTTACACCCAAAGACACCTCCAGATTGAAAGTGACAGGTTGAAAACGATTTACCATGCTAATGGACATCAAAAGAAAGATGGAGGATAGATTTTAAACCAAAGACTGTAATAAGAGATGAGGAAGGACACTATATCCTACTTAAAGTGTCTATCCAACAAGAAGATCTAACAATTGTAAATATCTGTGCCCCTAACATGGGAGCAGCCAATTATATAAGCCAATTAATAACAAAGGCAAAGAAACACATCGACAACAATACAATAATAGTAGAGGACTTTAAAACCCCCTCACTGAAATGGACAGATCATCTAAGCAAAAGATCAACAAGGAAATAAAGGCTTTAAATGACACACCGGACCAAATGGACTTCACAGATATATTCAGAACATTCCATCCCAAAGCAACAGAATACACATTCTTCTCTAGTGCCCATGGCACATTGTCCAGAATAGATCACATCCTAGGTCACAAATCAGGTCTCAACCAGTACCAAAAGATTGGGATCATTCCTTCCTTATTTTCAGACCACAATGCTTTGAAACTAGAGCTCAATCACAAGAGGAAAATTGGAAAGAACTCAAATACATGGAGGCTAAAGAGCATCCTACTAAAGAATGAATGGGTCAACCAGGAAATTAAAGAAGAATTTAATAAATTTCATGAAAACAAATGAAAATGAAAACACAACTGTTCAAAATCTCTGGGATGCAGCAAAGATGGTCCTAAGAGGAAAGTATATACCAATACAAATTTCCTCAAGAAACAGGAAAGTCTCAAATACACAACCTAACCCTACACCTAAAGGGGCTGGAGAAAGAACAGCAAATAAAGCCTCAGCCCAGCAGGAGAAGAGAAATAATAAAGATCAGAGCAGAAATCAATGAAATAGAAACCAAAAGAACAGTAGAACAGATCAACGAAACTAGGAGCTCGTTCTTTGAAAGAATTAATAAGATCAATAAACCTCTGGCCAGACTTATCAAAAAGAAAAGAAAGAGGCCCAAATAAATAAAATCCTGAATGAAAGAGGAGAGATCACAACCAACACCAAAGAAATACAAACAATTATAAGAACATATTATGAGCAACTATATACTAGCAAATTAGACAATCTGGAAGAAATGGATGCATTCCTATAGACGTATAAACTACCAAAACTGAACCAGGAAGAAATAGAAAACCTGAACAGACTCATAACCAGTAAGTAAATTGAAGCAATAATCAAAAATCTCCCAACAAACAAAATCCCAGGGCCAGATGGCTTCCCAGGGGAATTCTACCAAACATTTAAAGAAGAATTAATACCTATTCTTCTGAAACTGTTCCAAAAATTAGAAATGGAAGGAAAACTTCCAAACTCATTTTATGAGGCCTGCATTACTTTGATCTACAAACCAGACAAAGACCCCATCAAAAAGGAGAATTACAGACCAATATCCCTGATAAACATGGATGCAAATACTCTTGATTAAAATTCTTCAGAGTGTAGGGTTAGAGGGTACATACCTCAATATCATAAAAGCTATCTATGAAAAACCCACAGAAAATATCATTCTCAGTGGGGAAAAACTGAGAGCTTTTCCCCTAAGGTCAGGAACACAGCAGGGATGTCCACTATCACCACTGCTATTCAACATAGTATTAGAAGTCCTAGACAAAGCAATCAGACAACAAAAAGATATAAAAGGCATCCAAATCAGCAAAGAAGTCAAACTCTCACTCTTTGCAGTGATATAATACTTTATGTGGAAAACTCAAAAGACTCTGCCCCAAAACTGCTAGAACTCATATAGGAATTCAATAAAGTGGCAGGATATAAAATCAATGCACAAATATCATTTGCATTTCTATACACCAACAACAAGACAGAAGAAAGAGAAATTAAGGAGTCGATCCCAATTACAATTACACCCAAAACCATAAGATACCTAGGAATAAATCTAACCAAAGAGGCAAAGAATCTGTACTCAAAAAACTATAAAATACTCATGAATGAAATTGAGGAAGACACAAAGAAATGGAAAAAGGTTCCATGCTCATGGATTCGAAGAATAAATATTGTGAAAATGTCAAAGCTACCTAGAGCAATCTACATATTTAATGCAATCCCTATCAAAATACCATCAACTTTTTTCAAAGAAATGGAACAAATAATCCTAAAATTTTTATGGAATCAGAAAAGACCCCGAATAGTCAGAGGAATGTTGATAAAGAAAAGCAATGCTGGTGGCAT
>NW_027713622.1:0-328 GCF_054177405.1 Leptonychotes weddellii | reverse complement strand
TGTGTATATATAAAACACATAAATATATAAATAAAATATTATCTTCTTAACTATAATTGCCAATCACATTTGGAGACAATATCGTTCATATGCACAGGAATTATAAATAGTAAATAAATTTCAGAAATCGATATTACTGTCATCATCAATATTTTCACTGTACAACTATGGGCTCTATAATAAATGGCTCTTGTTCCTTGTCTCAGAACTGAATACAGTTTAGGAAATCCTGAGCTAAATTTTTCCCTTTGCATCCAGGAGGCAATTAACTTTTTTTTTATTATGTTATGTTAGTCACCATACATTACATCATTAGTTTTTGATGTAG
>NW_027713621.1:0-328 GCF_054177405.1 Leptonychotes weddellii | reverse complement strand
TGGAGGGGGGAGGGCCTCTGAAAGCTTCTGGTCGAAGTGGCCCACGTAACTCGCTCCCACACGTATTTGGCCACAGCAAGGTCACGGGCTCGCCTGAGTGGGGCGGGGTTGGGATCCAGAATCCTGTCCCAGGAGGAGACGCTGATGAAAACAGTGGGGCCTGTCCCGGTCCCTCTGCTGAGCGAGCGTCCTTGATTGTATCCGGGAGAGCTCTGGTTTTCCTGGTCTTGAAGTCTGATTAGAGACCACAGGGCGCCGCCCAGTAGATGTTCGCAGGGAGCCCCTGGGAACCTGCGCTCAGGGAGGGCAAGGAGGCTGTGAGCAGAGC
>NW_027713620.1:0-328 GCF_054177405.1 Leptonychotes weddellii | reverse complement strand
TTTTTTTAAAGATTTTATTTATTTATTTGAGACAGAGAGAATGAGAGACAGAGAGCATGAGAGGGAGGAGGGTCAGAGGGAGAAGCAGACTCCCTGCCGAGCAGGGAGCCCGATGCGGGACTCGATCCCGGGACTCCAGGATCATGACCTGAGCCGAAGGCAGTCGCTTAACCAACTGAGCCACCCAGGCGCCCAACAGGAGGCATTTCTTAAAACAGAAAAACTACAGTAATGAAACCTTCGTAGAGTTCATTCCTAAATGTCTTATCTTTTTGTCAGTTATTTAAAGAGGGTTGAAAAATACTTTCAAAGTTGTCAAAAGAAATTA
>NW_027713619.1:0-328 GCF_054177405.1 Leptonychotes weddellii | reverse complement strand
TTTCTACTTCTTGATTTATATGACTGAATAAAAATTATGTTAAGGCTTTGCCTTATTTTTTTTTTAATTAAGAACTCAGATTTTGAAGAAGAAAATAATTTTGGAGACAGGGAATGACATGGAATGCAGACAAATAAAACCATCAATGAACAATGGTGTTAGTTATGTCCTCTGTCCTCCATTGGTGAGGGGGGGATTCTCATCCCAGGGATATGGGGATGGCCAAATATATGACACCTGACACTGGACAGATGCAATCAAGAGCAATTTATTAAGTACATGTACTCAAAGCCCTGGGGGGAGAATGTCCCAAGGCTGTTTCATTGTA
>NW_027713618.1:0-328 GCF_054177405.1 Leptonychotes weddellii | reverse complement strand
TTTTTTTTTTTTTTCTGGAATAAAAGACCACTTTCTATGGCTGCAGAGCCCTGTATGATCTGGCTTTCACCTGTGTCTCCAATCTTACCTCATCTCTCTCTGACTCATTCTGCTTCAGTCACACTGACTACTTTGTTCCTGGTTTCTAGAAGTTGCTTACCTCAGGACCTTTGCACATGCTGTTCCTTCTGCCTGGAATACTTTCTCCCAACTTTCCCATGACTGGCCCCTTTTCGACCTTCACATCTTAGCTTCAGTGTTGCCTTCTCAGAACAGCTGTCCTGACCATTCTATCAGAAATGGGCTTCCCCAGAGACTATCTTGTTAC
>NW_027713617.1:0-328 GCF_054177405.1 Leptonychotes weddellii | reverse complement strand
CATGAGAGAGAGGAGGGTCAGAGGGAGAAGCAGACTCCCTGCCGAGCAGGGAGCCCGATGCGGGACTCGATCCCGGGACTCCAGGATCATGACCTGAGCCGAAGGCAGTCGCTTAACCAACTGAGCCATCCAGGCGCCCTATATTTTTCTTTATAAAAGTTAGATGTCTAGAGCTTCTTAAAAACAAGGTCTCATTTTCTGCTCCAGAAAGTCTGAGTTGATGGGAAAGTTTTTTAGTGAAGTTATTTTCCTTGAATTCCACAAAAAATATAATTTTGAAAAAGACCTCACATTTTTATCTACTATATATTTTGATTTATATATTCCT
>NW_027713616.1:0-328 GCF_054177405.1 Leptonychotes weddellii | reverse complement strand
CTGAGAAGCCACATTCACTAAACACTCCAAACCAATGTCCTCTGCATCCATTATCTACAAGGCACCCTTCACCAAGCCTCAAACCAAGTGTTTTGTGGGATCATTTCAATTTAGAAAGTAATACTCATTAAAAAAAAAAAAGGCATAACCACAGTTTTGGAGTAGAGCTGATCCTAGTAGAACAGTGCTCCCCTTTCTACTCATTGTTGACAATGCCTTAAGTACTGAATTGGCCCTTCAAAAGTACATCCTCACTCAATTCTTTTGAGTAGAAAATTCCAGATTATCATAATGTAGCTGAGGTTGTTAAATTCTTTCACTTGTCTGG
>NW_027713615.1:0-328 GCF_054177405.1 Leptonychotes weddellii | reverse complement strand
ATACTAGCCCTTTATCTGATATGTCATTTGCAAATATCTTCTCCCATTCTGTCAGGTTGTCTTTTGGTTTTGTTGACTTTTTCCTTTGCTGTGCAAAAGCTTTTTATCTTGATGAAGTCCCAATAGTTCATTTTTGCCCTTGCTTCCCTTGCCTTTGGCGATGTGTCTAGGAAGAAGTTGCTGCGACTGAGGTTGAAGAGGTTGCTGCCCGTGTTCTTTAGGATTTTGATGGATTCCTGTCTCACATTTAGGTCTTTTAACCATGTTGAGTCTATTTTTGTGTGTGGTGTAAGGAAATGGTCATTCTTCTGCATGTGGCTGTCCAATT
>NW_027713614.1:0-328 GCF_054177405.1 Leptonychotes weddellii | reverse complement strand
TCCATACTGTTTTCCAGAGTGGCTGTACTAGCTTCCATTCCCACAACAGTGTACGAGGGTTTTCCTTTCTCCTCATCCTTGCCAACATCTGTTGTTTCCTAACTTGTTAATTTTAGCCGTTCTGATTGGTGTGAGATGGTACCTCATTGTGGTTTTGATCTGTATTTCCCTGATGCCAAGTAATGTTGAGCATTTTTTCGTGTGTCTGTTGGCCATTTGTATGTCTTCTTTGGAGAAATGTCTGTTCATGTCTTCTGCCCAATTCTTGGTTGGATGATTTGTTCTTTGGGTGTTGAGTTTGATACGTTCTTTATAGATTTTGGATACT
>NW_027713613.1:0-328 GCF_054177405.1 Leptonychotes weddellii | reverse complement strand
TCTGGGGCCCGGCTCTGCCCAGGCAGCCACCCGACCCTGCGCTTTGTGCTGCCCCCACGTCCAGATCCGGGTCAGTGCTCAAGCCAAGGCCTGGTGCATGGTGACCGCATGCGGGTCCCTGATGCTCATGGCCTCCTGGTCCCCTGGGCCCTGAGGGAGGCGTCCCAGCTGCTCCGTAGGCAGAGTCGCTCCTGCTTCCAGATCTGGCAAGTTTTCAACAAAGCTGCAGAAGACCCTGTGTTCCTTTCTTCAGGAAGTGGTGCCACCAAATGCCTGTCACCCAGGCCAGTGACCTGCACACGTGTCATCCTATGGGCCTCCCTCCTCT
>NW_027713612.1:0-5710 GCF_054177405.1 Leptonychotes weddellii | reverse complement strand
GCACTCCTGGGTATTTACCCCAAAGACACAGATGTAGTGAAAAGAAGGGCCATATGCACCCCAATGTTCATAGCAGCAATGTCCGCAATAGCCAAACTGTGGAAAGAGCCGAGATGCCCTTCAACAGATGAATGGATAAAGAAGATGTGGTCCATATATACAATGGAATATTACTCAGCCATCAGAAAAGATGAATACCTAACTTTTACATCAACATGGATGGAACTGGAGGAGATTATGCTAAGCGAAATAAGTCAAGCAGAGAAAGTCAATTATCATATGGTTTCACATATTTGTGGAACATAAGGAATAACATGAAGGACATTAGGAGAAGGAAGGGAAAAATGCGCGGGGGGAATTGGAGGGAGAGATGAACCATGAGGGACTATGGACCTGAGAAACAAACAGAGTTTTAGAGGGAAGGGGGGAGGGGGGATTGGTTAGCCCAGTGATGGGTATTAAGGAGGGCACGTACTGCATGGAGCACTGGGTGTTATACGAAAACAATGGATCGTGGATCACTACATCAAAAACTAATGACGTACTGTATGGTGACTAACATAATAAAATTTAAAACTACAAAAAAAAAATTAAAAAATAAAGTCAGTAGAATACAGTCTGAGGATCTGATATATAACATGGTGACTACAACTGAAGACACTGTGGTACTGTAGAACTGAAATTTGCTAAGAGAGAACTCAAGTGATCTCACACACCAAAATAAATATATATATATACTTAAAACATATATATGTTTTTATATGTTTAAGAGATACATATATTTGTTTTTATATGTTTAAAACATATATATGTTTTAAAAAACAAAGTCCATACAGGGTATAGCTTAATTTTCATGTAAGGAATTATTCTTAGTTGTATTTCTAAATGCCTGAGTCATTGTTCTCTTCCAATGTATGTAAATCTTTTCTCACCATTGCTTCCAACAGATACGGTAAGAACCCTGACTCAGGAACTGAATCACATGGAGATCCAAGCTTCCAAATACCTTTTTGTTTTCACTATGGTGGTGCTAAACTGATCAGATCCACTGTAGTGGATACTAATCTCAGACCACAAAACTGAATCTAAAGGAGACAGCACATCTTTCTTTTCTAGAAGTCAACTCTGAAGTTGGGCCCTCATCTGTGATCACCCCTCTTTCCTTACGCAGAATCTCAAGTCCTATGGTAGACAGTAGGGAGAGCTTATTGGCAATCAGTCATTTGTCCATACAATTTGCCAAAGAGATGGCCACTGTCTTGTCCCTATGGCTCCCTGAGTCCCCATTTCTCTCTGCTGCTGCCATGGTCCAATAACCCAAGTTTCTATGAGAATGTCTCTGGTTCATCTACCTAGACACACCTTCTGGCATCTTGCTCCCTCTGCAGGAATCAGCCAGGATCCCCACTTCTCGAGGGCTTCTCTCATTTCCTCCAAGCGGCCCATTAGAATATTCTTCTAGTCTGCACCAAGCCCTTCTATGAACTCCTACTTTTGCTAGGTCACTCTGTTTCTTCCCTGAGAACCACTCTCTCCTTTTCTGGTCTTTGTTGTATGTTTCAAGCCCTCCTATAGGCTTTGTCCTTTAAAACAAAAGCCTGGAAGAATTGACAACTTCCTTTGTCACTTTCAGCCCTGCTGTTGAAGTCCCTGAGGAAATGAAGTAACTGAATATACATGGGAGACGAAGGGGAAATAAATTAACCCAAATAACTATCTCAAACTGCATCTAGCTACATAGTTAAAATCAGTTAATTCCACAGTAAAAAGCCATCATGCGGTCTGTGACTTTGCCCTCCATGCCTGCATTTGAGCTCACGTGCACAGCATAGCTTTTACTCTGCCGCAGGGGACCGCCTCAAGGAGACAGTGTGGACCTGAACCCCGGGGGTCCGCTCATAAAAGTTTAGCAAGCTACAACACCTGGACCAAACAATACTGTTCCACTCAATTCCATTTTCTATTAAAAAATCTAATTTTCTATTCCATTAGTTTAAAATAATAATGTGCCATCACTTAATTTCTTTCTAATTGTCATTTCCAAAACGATTTTAAGAGCAAGAAAGCTGAGGTTCATATCTCCAAAAGCTTGAGTCTACCTCTCTTTGATGTCAAAACCCCTACAGCCCTTTTCTACCTAAAGAAAGTTGTTTTCCGGGGCACCTGCGTGGTTCAGTCATTAAGCGTCTGCCTTCGGCTCAGGTCATGGTCCCAGGGTCCTGGGATCAAGTCCCACATCGGGCTCCCTGCTCAGCAGGAAGCCTGCTTCTCCCTCTCCCACTCCCTCTGCTTGTATTCCCTCTCTAGCTGTCTCTCTCTGTGTGTCAAATAAATAAAGTCTTTTAAAAAAAAAAAGTTGCTTTCCCTTCTCAAAAAGGCAGGATTTCCTTGTGAAGTTGATTACCAGAATAATTAACTGATTATTGAATAATTAATCGTGGCTCTAGCAGATTTCAAGTTCCATTCCATAATGAACTTCAAGGTTTAAGGAAATTGTGTCATTTCTTTTCCAGATCAGACTGCAATATTTTTAAATAGCAAAAATGGCTAATTACAGATTTTCTAGTACAGTATCACAGAAGATATTATCCACACACACATCAAACTGATTTTATTTTAACTTTTCAGCAATTGTACACTCTGAGTCCTTGCTAGGCAGCAAGGAACATGTGGAGCACTGTTTTGTGGCAACAGTAAAGTCAGACCCTGCAGACTCTGAAGGAAGCATGGAAGGACTGGTAAGGATTCTAATATTTAAGCACAGCAGGAGAATGTTACAGCCTCTATCCCCACAAGATGTGACAGGATTCCTTGTATTTCCTGCCGAAAACGCAACCTCTTCCAACCTCAAATATCCTGTAACCCTTCAAGTATTAAGAAAGCTCCTACTCTGGCCTTTTAATACAGCTGACTTAACCCATCTCCTCCCTTCTCCACAAAGCCTTCCCAAATCCCATCCAACCACTCCAGCTCTCACTGGGAAGAGCAGAATCTGAGCTGTACTTGGGTTAGGCTCAGAGCCAAATTCCTAAGTTCGTTAAGAACCAACCTAAAGTGACCAATCACAGTACAGTCCCATAGATCAAAAACCTTGAGATATAGATAAGACCTTAGGGAAAAAGCACCCCAAACCCCACCTTCTCCCATGGGTTGAGTCTAGTCCGCTCATCTTTATTTGCACTCTAAACAGGCAGAATGCAGATACTATGTAGTACAGCTAGAAGGTCAATGAACAACTAAGGAACGGGGCTGCCTGTGAACTGCCTTTAAGGCTACAAATAAAACTGGAATCTTATTAAAATATTTAAAGTTGCACAGACAATCTGTCCAGCAAGATCCTTTCCTTATTCAGGACATGTCTGCCTCTCTGTGTGTTTTATAACCTACGGAACTAGAGGCTATTATCCAATGATGCTTATAACCCCTAGGCTTTTTAGTGAATTTCTCTGTAACTAATGCCCTTTTGTGAGTTGTTCACTTGCCTGGAAGACAGGATAATTTGGAGTCTCTGAAGTCTTAGAAACAGGCATTTACCAAATTCCTTCCACTTGTTTGAGCTTATTTACTGTTTAAAAAAAAAATCTTCTAAGTATAACATTCCACAAACCCCACCACCAACACTGTTCTCTAAACACCTGGCTTAGTTGTCGAAAGGAAGAGACTGGCTTGGGGCAGGAAGACTGAACTGAGTGAGCCCCAGCCTGTTTTCATTTATGAAATCCCCTCCACCAATGCGCTGATGGAGAGGGAAGGCTACAGAGACTTCTTGAGGCATCAGTCTGCTTGAATTAATCTGTTACTAACCAGAATCCAAAAGTGGAGCTTAAGAACCTGCATTTGGGGAGAAAATGCCATGTGTGTCTGGGTATGCGGTGTAGATTGACAGGGAAACCAAGGCAGGCATGCGGTTGACTTTACAAAGCATATCTGGGTGCTATAAATCACCGGATTTACACGTTACTTAGAGTATCTGCACAGAGGGAAGGCAAGCATTATTACAACGTTAGAACCATCTCCCCTTTGAGGGCATTTTACACCTAGCTCATTGAGTTAATTATACAGATATTATTTTCATGTCTCTGAGTTGTCTGACTTACCATGTTTGAAAATTACTTTATTTGCATACATCAATATATTCTTAGAAAACCCAACACTTTTCTTAGAGTTAATAAATTTAAGGGTCTAACACAAAACATATATGCAAAATTTAACAGCTTTCCTACCTACCAAGAAAAAACAAGGAAAATAAAAGGAAACCTAAGTCTATTTATATTAGCAATAATACGCACTTCCAAATAACTTTAGTGATAAATGTGAATATCCTTATGAAGAAAACTGCACAACTTTATTGAGGTACATTAAAATTTTTTGACTAAAGATATATGTACCACATATATCTGGATGGAAAGAACGAGTATTCTAACAAGGTCAATTGTTACCAAATGAATGTGAAGATTTGATTCATTCTAATCAAAATGCAAATTTATTTTTTGTAAATTGATGAAGTGATCTTAAAGTTCATCTGGAAGAAAAAAATAAGCAAGAATAACTAAGAACTGAAAAAGAAATTTAGTAATGTACATCAGTAGGAATTAAAACATAACACAACAAAAAAATAATTACGGCATTAGCACAAGAACAGAAAAATAATCAGAATCGAAGACATACCTAAAACAGATACTCCTAGCTACACACTTTTTAAAATGCAAATTTAATATATGAGGAAGGTGGCATACCAATCAATGATGAAAGGTGCTCAGACAACTGGTTTAAGTCACTTTCAGTCTGTCACTTGTGGTCACTCAACCTTTTGCACATTCTCCCTATATATATATTTTTTTAATTTCCTATATTGTGAGAACTGCCTTCTCAAAATAATTTCCAGAAAACTTCTTCCCTAATCAGACACAGCCACCTAACACTCTTCCTCAAAAGTAAGGCAGGAAAAACAGCTCTAAACCTGGCCTGGCCTCAATTTTGCTGGGAAGGGCGTCAGCACAGGCAGCTGGCCGACCCCTCACCTGGCCAGTTCTGGGGCCCAGCTCCAGGCATTACTGCTGGAAGTTACCCCCTGTACCCAGAGATTTTGTGAGCCACCTAAAATTCTCAGAACATTATGTGTCTGCTTAAGCTAGCTCAGAGGGGATTCTGTTGTTTACAACTAAGGTGCTGGAAAAAAATGGTTACTAATTCCAAGAAAAAGCTATGTAAATCCTCACCTCTACAGCACATAAACAAACTTCATGCAGATCAAGGAATAAATTTATTTTAAATCAGACCATTTTTTAAATCTAGAAAAAAAAAATACAAAGATGAACTCTGGATGGGAAAAGACTGAAAAGACAAAAAGCAAAAAAGAGAAAAAGGAAAAGAAATATATTTTAGCACTTAAAATGTTATATTCCTATGCTGCCAGGGGTGGAAGGTACAAAAGCCTGATATATATGTGTCTGTTTGCTTATTTATGCATTTTTTAAAAGCTCACTAATAATTTTAAAAATACAGTGAATAAGGGGCGCCTGGGTGGCTCAGTTGGTTAAACGACTGCCTTCGGCTCAGGTCATGATCCTGGAGTCCCGGGATCGAGTCCCGCATCGGGCTCCCTGCTCGGCAGGGAGTCTGCTTCTCCCTCTGACCCTCCTCCCTCTCATGCTCTCTGTCTCTCATTCTCTCTCTCTCAAATAAATAAATAAAATCTTAAAAAAAAAAA
>NW_027713611.1:0-328 GCF_054177405.1 Leptonychotes weddellii | reverse complement strand
CCTTTTTGATTTTGACTTGGTTAGATATTAGTTCTTTTATTTCTCCAGAAAGGATTTCTCTAATAACTTCCATGCTTTTTTCAAGCCCAGCTAGTATCTTTAAAATCGTCATTCTGAACTCTAGTTCCAACATCTTACTAATGTCCGTATTGATTAAGTCCCTGGCAGTCGGTACTGCCTCTTGTTCTTTTTTTTTGAGGTGATTTTTTCTGTCTTGTCATTTTGTCCAGAGGATAATAGATGAATGAGAGAACAAAATGCTAACAGGGTAACAATGACCCCAGAAGAATATACACTAAACAAAGCAGAAGACCCCTGAAACTAGGGG
>NW_027713610.1:0-328 GCF_054177405.1 Leptonychotes weddellii | reverse complement strand
CTTGAATGTTGTCTGTACAAGCAAGAGGAACGTAAAGTACTAAACATATCTAAGTAACCTGGAGGAAAATTGAAAAAAGTGAATTTTCTATTTACCAAGCTACAAAAAAGTCACAAAATACAGTAATTTTACCAAATATTATAAAAACAAAAGTATGAGTTTAGCCTTTTATTTGCTCATATGGCTTTGCTTTTAGGAGTTTTTAAAAACACTGCTAATCTAATTATAGTTCTTCATCTCTTTACTATCTATCAGTCATCCATTATATTATCTTTTTTATCTGATATATGACAATAGCTGCCAATGAAATTAAATTCAAACCAAAAGG
>NW_027713609.1:0-328 GCF_054177405.1 Leptonychotes weddellii | reverse complement strand
GTCTCAAGGGAACAGGAGGGACACATGGGACATCCTTTGTCCTTGGAAGTATCCAATGGGGCTACGTCTGTGGGAGTGTTTCCTGGGACTGGGCGGTGGTGAAACCTGCCTTGGTGGGTACATAAAAGGAGCTTCTGCCCACAGCTTGGGAGCGGTCAAGTCCAGGTTCTAGAGCAATCTGTCCTCGCTCTTCCTGGACACTCTGCTCCCCTCTCCAGCCAGCCTGTGCATCTTGCTGCCATCCCAAACTGAGATGGACAAGTCCCTGCTCCTGCTCCTGCTGCTGGCAGTCTTCCCTTTTGAGTTCTTCCAAGGAGTGGGTGAGGCC
>NW_027713608.1:0-328 GCF_054177405.1 Leptonychotes weddellii | reverse complement strand
TTCCAGCAAGTTCCTTCTCAGCACTCAGAAGAATTTCTAGGCTGCACAAGGGCATATTCTCTGCTTATCCAGGTGACAGCTACTTAACTCATTACTAGTGGGATGTAACTGTCTACCAATGCTTAATGATGGAAGGAAGAGGGGTCTTTTAGTCTCCAGAAGTGGTCTTGAAGTTGGTGTATTTGTTCTGGGCTCCTTGACGAGTGGTGTGGGAGGTATCCATTTACCATCCTTACATAGGAGATATGGGGCCAGGGCTGGAAGACTTTAGCTATTTTGTAAGTCCTATTTCTTGTGCCTCTTGAACCGACCTGGAGATGGCATGGGT
>NW_027713607.1:0-328 GCF_054177405.1 Leptonychotes weddellii | reverse complement strand
TACTTTCAGTATATACCTAGGAGTGGAGTAGATGGGTTATATGGTATTTGGTATATATGGTAATTAACAGATGGTTATATGGTATTTAATGTTTAATATTGAGGAATCGCCAGGCTGTTTTCCAAAGCAGTGGTACCATTTTGAGTTTCCACCAGGAGTGTATGAGTATTACAATTCCTCCATGTCCCTACCAACAGTTTTTACTGACTGCTCACAGCCTTTAAGCCTCACCCTCACTGTTGCTTTCCCTACATCTGGGCAATCTGATAAGGACTAGGAGTCCTTCCTTTGGCAACAGCAGGAGATTCAAACCATGCAAACCTCTTGC
>NW_027713606.1:0-328 GCF_054177405.1 Leptonychotes weddellii | reverse complement strand
AGTGTTACAGGAGCTCAGGCCTTTCCTAAATTTACAATCCAAATTGTTTCCAGGGGGTTAAAAGACAACCCGAACTGTTTCCAGTGGGTTAAAAGGCACCCCAAGAGAGAGTCCTTGGGAACTGAAGAAGAGACCATGCCTTGCCACAAAGGTCATGCCTTATTTTACCTTGCCTTGAAGAACCAGTCATGTCCATTTATAATTGCACCCAAAATCATAAGATACCTAGGAATAAATCTAACCAAAGAAACAAAGGATCTGTACTCAGAAAAACTATAGAATACTCATGAAAGAAATTGAGGAAGACGCAAAGAAATGGAAAAATGTT
>NW_027713605.1:0-328 GCF_054177405.1 Leptonychotes weddellii | reverse complement strand
GTGTCAGAGAGAGGAACAGAACAGACAAGTGCTAGACAGGAATTAGGCCAAGAATATCCACACTTCCTATACTGAGAAAGCTCCCAGGGATTTTTTTTTTCCCACCAAGATAAAAATTTGAAAGTCTGCTCTTTTAACTTCTTTTACAGTTTTCTTCTGTCCTACTTCCTGTTCCAAAAAAAGTGTAGATTTTTAAATGTTGGTTTTTGTTTTAGCTTCTTGAGTGTCTCTTTCTCCCTGTAAGAGAATGCCACAGTAAAATAAGAGTGGTGTTGTTCATATTAATGTCTAAGTTTTATAGTATAAAAGAGTTATCTTTTTTTTTTTT
>NW_027713604.1:0-328 GCF_054177405.1 Leptonychotes weddellii | reverse complement strand
CCCTGCCAGCCTGACCTTCCACACAGCCCCGGGAGTCTGTCACCCCGTTATCACTACACAAACAACTCATTGGAGGGGACTCTAGAGCCAGGCCAAGGCTCAGCCCCCCCATTTCATTCCTGGGTGACTGTGGCGTCTTGTGTGCCTCAGGTTCTTCATCTGTAAAATGGGGACAATCACAGCCCACCCCCCCTTCAGGATGTTGAGAGACATGGGTAAGGTCAAGGGCTCAGGACAGCCTGTGGCAGAGTCGAGGCCTTGTAAATATTTGCCATGAAGATCAGGCTGCTGGGATTTAATGCCTCCGCTCTTCTTTTTTTTTTTTTTT
>NW_027713603.1:0-328 GCF_054177405.1 Leptonychotes weddellii | reverse complement strand
GTCCCGGGATCGAGTCCCGCATCGGGCTCCCTGCTCGGCGGGGAACCTGCTTCTCCCTCTGACCCTCCCCCATCTCGTGCTCTCTCTCTCTGTCTCATTCTCTCTCTCAAATAAATAAATAAAATCTTTAAAAAAAAAAAAAAAGAAACTGGGCTTGGGGTTCTTTGTGTGTATCAGTACTATAAGCCCTCTCTACAGAGTCCACAACCCTCCACCCGCCCCCCACACACACACACACATATACACGTGGACACAATGGAAAGAACTAAGGACACAGAACATTGTGTGGAGGTTGCCTCAGTGTAAGAGGCTTGGTCAAATCCCAGGC
>NW_027713602.1:0-328 GCF_054177405.1 Leptonychotes weddellii | reverse complement strand
CTTGTGTTTCATGACAGTGATATTTCTGAAGATTGTAGGCCCATTCTTTTATGGAATGCATGAGTCTGTCTCATGATTCCTCATGATTAGCTCCAGTTTATTCGCTGTGGGCAAGAACACCCCGTAAGGGATGGTGTGCTCCCTGCGGCCCCTCGTGTGAGGGAGTGCGTGATATTGCTTTGTCCTGTTACTGAGGATTTCAAACTGCGTCACTTCGTTAAGGTGACGTCTCCTTGATTTTCTTCTCTGTAAAGTTGCTAATTTCCCCTTTGCAGTTCATAAGAAGTGTGTGGTATGGATTAGAAATCAGTGAGGTATTTTGAGACTG
>NW_027713601.1:0-5710 GCF_054177405.1 Leptonychotes weddellii | reverse complement strand
TTTTTTTTTTTTAAAGATTTTATTTATTTATTTGACAGAGAGAGGCAGTGAGAGAGGGAACACAAGCAGTGGGAGCTGGAGAGGGAGAAGCAGGCTTCCCGCCGAGCAGGGAGCCCGATGCGGGGCTCGATCCCAGGACCCTGGGATCATGACCTGAGCCGAAGGCAGACGCTTAACGACTGAGCCACCCAGGCGCCCCTTAAAAGCAAATTCTTAAATCATGAGAATTTTTAATTAAATTTTATTAAATTTTGACTAGTTACAAAGTATTTTAAAAATATGTGTAAGACATACACTAGAGGGACTAAAATAAAAAATTGATAATGACAAGTATTAGTGAGGCTGTTGAGTAATTAGAACTCTTATACACTGGTTGTTGGAATATAAGTTGGTATAATTATTTCATAAAACTATTCCCAATATTTACTAAAGCTAAATATGTATTTATCCTATGAACCAGCAAGGTATATGCCTTTGCTCAGGTATATTTCTGTCAGAAATATGTACTTATGTACAAATAGAAACGTCTATGGCAGCACTATTTATAAAAGCAAAACACTGGAAGAAATACACGTTTATCAACAATGGAAAGGATAAATTGCAGCATTTTTAGATTATTCAAAAATCAGAATGAACAAACAGGAATTATAAGTAGCAACATGGCTGGATCTTATAGACATATTGTGTAAAAGAAACCAGGCACAAAAGATTGTTTAATACATAATTCCATGCATGTGAATTTCAGCAACAGACAACACTAATCTGTGCTGTTCGTAGTCCCCATAGTGTTTACCTTTGGAGGGTGATGGCTGGAAGGTAGCACAAGGAAACTTTTGGGTTCTCATAAATTTCTGTATCCCAATATGGGTGCTGGTTACACAGATATGTTCACTTGGTGATAATTCACTAAGCTGTTCACTTAATATTTATGCAATTTCCTATATATATGTTAAAATTTAATAGAAAGATTTCATTACAAAAATAATCACAGGGCTAAAAGAACACCAGTACAATGCACTCCCATGGACCCATCATTCATTGTAAGAATACCGTTACCTTTGATGCTCTGTCTACAACTTTCCCCCTTTATTTTAATCTTCCCTTACCCCTCAGATAAAACTATTATTTTTTCTTTGCTCCCTGCCTTTTTTCCTTTCTTTAATTCTTTTCTTTTCTTTTCTTTTTCTGCAAAAGCTTTATTGTTTCCATTTGGTTCCTGGCTTGGAAAAGGGCTCCAGGGTGGTTAAAAAGCTGCCCAGTGGCTGCAGGGAGAGGAGTAAGCAGAAACCCTGACATGAAGGCCTCTGGGCTCTGGAAGCCCGAAGCCGCACTTGAAGATGAGCTTTTCCAAGAGATATTTATCCAGCCCAGCCTGGAGGCCAGCCAGCTGGGGAAGTTAGGTGGTTGCCATCTTCTTGATGAGCTTCACATCCTTATCCAGGAAGTGGTTCTCCAGGAAGTCACAGACATGCCGGTCTGGAACACTGGGCATGCAGATACAAAATGGACGGGGTCAGGGTCTTCTCCAGTACTGTGGTAGCTTCCATGGCATCCAGGGTTTTACCTTACTCATCTTGGGACAGCTTCTGCATATCTTGGGCAAGGTGAAGACCAATGGGTTTGTGTCCTGAAGAGGTGCCAATGCCCTGGAACTTTTCCTCAGGGAAGTCACAGAAAAGTGGTCCACACCCTCCAGAGCCACATTGTCACAGTGGAAGTGGAAGCCCAGAGAGAGGTAAGTGTAGGAGGCGCAGGTACATGCTGACCAAGTGGTTGACAGTGGTCTCCACCTTGGTGGAATAATTCTGAGGAATGTGGGAGGTCACGGTTGATGGGTAATAAGCTAAGCTCCAAGTACGTTGTTGGCTGGTCTCAGAGGCTGGGGATGGCTGAGAAGATGTTTCTGAAGGTTGCAACTGGAAAAGAAATTAGAGGGTGCTCTGAGGCTGGAAGAAGAGGCATCCCTGAGTCTATTCCATCCAAACATTGTTGAAGCAAGAGACAGATGTGCAGGATTGCCAGGCATACGGCCTAAAACTTTTATCTTGAATTGACATTTATTTTTCCCTTTCTTAATAGTTTATATTATACATGATTGTTTTAAAGATCATGTATTTAAATATTTTATATCACCTATATTTTTAATTTTAATTCCAGTCTAGTTGATATATAGTATTATATTAGTTTCAGGTGTACAAAAAGTGATTCAACAATTCCATACATACTCAGTGCTCATCTTGGTATGTATACTCTTAATCTCCTTCACCTGTTTCTTTTTTTGACTTTTTTTATTTTAATGCTAGGTAGTTAACATACAGCATTAAATTAGATTCAGCTGTGCAATATAGTGATTCACCAATTCCATACATTACTCAGTGCTCACTGAGATAAGTGTACTCTTAATCCCCTTCACCTGTTTCACCCATCCCTCCACCAGCTTCCCCTCTGATAACATCTGTTTGTTCTCTATAGTTAAGAGTCTTTTTGGTTTATCTCTTTTTTCCCCTTTGTTCATTTGTTTTGTTTCTTAAATTCCACATATGAGTGAAATCATATGATATATGTCTTTCTCTGACTGACTTACTTTGCTTGGCATTATACTCACTAGCTTCATCCATGCTGTTGCAAATGACAAGATTTCATTCTGTTTTATGGCTGAATGATATTCCATGGTTTGTGTGTGTGTGTGTGTGTATACATACCACTTCTTTATTCATTCATCTACTGATGGACACTTGGGCTGCTTCCATAGTTTGGTTATTGTAACTAATGCTGCTCTAAACATAGGGGTGCGTGTATCTCTTTGAATTAGTATTTATTGCATAAATACTCAGTATGTGTGATTACTGGACCATAGGGTCGTTCTATTTTTAACTTTATGAGGGACCTCTATACTGTTTTCCACAGTGGCTGTACCAGTTTGCTTTCCTACCAACAGTGCAAGAGGGTTGCCAACACTTGTTTCTTGTGTTTTTGATTTTAGCCATTCTGGCAGGTGTGACATCATATCTCATGGTAGTTTTGATTTGCATTTCCCTGATGATTAGTGATGATGAACATCTTTCCGTGTGTCTGTTGGTCATTTGGATGTCTTCTTTGGAAAATTGTCTGTTCATGTCTTCTACCCATTTTTAAATTGGATTATTTGCTTTTTGGGTGTTGAGTTGTATCAGTTGTACAACCCTTCATTAGATATGTCATTTGCAAATATCTTTTCCCGTTTTGTAGGTTGTCTTTTAGTTTTGTTGACTGTATCTTTCTCTGTGCAGAAGCTTTTTATTTTGATGTGGTTCTAGTAATTTATTCCCTTGCCTCAGGAGACATCTAGAATAAAGTTGTTATGGCCAATGTCATAGAGCCCATGCTCTCTTCTAGGATTTTTATGGTTTCAGGTCTCACGTTTAGGTCCTTAATCCATTTTGAGTTTATTTTTGTGTATGGTGTAAGGAAGTGGTCTAGTTTCATTCTTTTGCATGTTGGTGTCAAGTTTTCCTGACACCATTTGTTGAAGAGACTATCTTTTTCCTATTGCATATTCTTGCCTCTTTGTCAAAGATTAATTGACCATATAATTGTAGGTTTGTTTCTGTGTTTTCTATTCTGTTCCATTGATCTTTGTGTCTATTTTTGTACAGTATTCTACTGTTTTGATTACTACAGCTTTGTAATATAATTTTAAATCTGAAATTATCAGGCTTTTTCTTTTTCAAGATTGCTTTGGCTATTCAGGTCTTTTGTGGTTCCATACAAATTTTAGGATTATTTGTTCTAGTTCTGTGAAAAACGCTTTGGGTATTTTGATAGAGATTGCATTAAATCTGTAGATTGCTTTGGGTATTATGTGGACATTTTAGCAATATTTGTTCTAATCCATGAGCATGGAATGTCTTTCCATGTCTTTGTGTTACTTCAATTTCTTTCACTAGTATTTTATAGTTTTCAGAGTACAGGTCTTTCACCTCCTTGGTTAAGTTTATTCTTAGGTATTTTATTGTTTCTGGTGAAACTGTAAATGGGATTGCTTTCTTAATTTCTCTTTCTCCTACTTCATTATTAGTGTATAGAAATGCAATGGATTTCTGTGCATTGATTTTGTATCCTGCGATTTTACTGAATTCATGTATCAGTTCTAACAGTTTTTGGGTGGAGTCTTAAGGGTTTTCTATATACAGTATCATGTCATCTGCAAATGTTTTAAGAATTTACTTTTTCCTTACTGATTTGGATACCTTCTATTTCTTTTAGTTGTCTGATTGCTGTGGCTAGGACTTCAGGTATATGTTGAATATAAGTGGTGAGAGTGGATATCCTTGTCTTTGTTCCTGATCTCAGGAGAGAGCACTCACTTTTTTTTTCCATTGAGAATAATATTAGCTGTGTTTTTTCATATATAGTCTTCATTATGTTGATGTATGTTCTCTCTAAACCTATTTTGTTGAGGGTTTTTATCATGAATGGATACTGTACTTTGTCAAATGCGTTTTCTGTATCTATTGAAATGATACATTTTTTTTTGATCGTATGATTTTTATCCTTTCTCTTATTGAGGTGAAGTATTATGTTGATTGGTTTGCAAATATTGAACCACTCTGTATCCTGTGAATAAATCCCACTTGGTCATGGTGAATGATTTTTTTAAATGTATTGTTGGGTTCAGTTTGCTAATATTTTGTTGAGGATTTTTGCATCTATGTTCATCAGAAATGTTGGTTGTAGTTCTCATTTTTTGTAGTGTCTTTATCTGGCTTTCGTGTCAGGGTAATGCTGGCCTCATAGAATGAATTTGAAAGCTTTCCTTCCTTTCAATTTTTTGGAATATTTTGAGAAGAATAGAATTAACTCTTTAATGTTTGGTAGAATTCACCTGTGAAACTGTCTGGTCCTGGACTTTTGTTTTTGGGAATTATTTTTTGATTACTGTTTCAGTTTCACTGCTGGTGATTGGTCTGTTCAAATTTTCTATCTTTTCTGTTTAAGTTTTGGGAAGTTACATGTTTTTAGGAATTTATCCATTTTTTTCTAGGTTGTCTAATTTGTTGGCATATTATTTTCATAATATTCTCTTACAATCCTTTCTATTTCTGTGGTGTTGGTTGTTATTTCTCCTCTTTCATTTCTGATTTTATTTGAGTCCTCTTCCTCCCCCCTCCCTTTTTTTTTCTTTTTGATGAGTCTGCTAAAAGTTTATCAATTTTGTTGATCTTTTCAAAGACCAGCTCTTTGGTTCATTGATCTGTACACTGTTTTGTTTTGTTTTGTTTTGTTTTTAGTCTCTATTTCATATATTTTGCTATAATTTTTATTATTTCCTTCCCTCTACTGGTTTGGGGTTTTGTTTGTTCTTTTTTTTTTTTCTGTGAAATAATTTTTATTATCCCTATTTTATAAGAAAGGAAGTTGCCTTAAGACACATGCAGGACAAGTTAAAGTGTAGAGCTTCTTTCTAATCATATTAGTTGTTTGGTAAATTCTTTTTTCTTTTTTCTTTTTAATTTTTTTACTGTTATGTTAATTCCCATACATTACATCATTAGTTTTAGATGTAGTGTTCCATGATTCATTGTTTGTGCATAACACCCAGTGCTTCATGCAGAACGTGCCCTCCTCAATACCCATCACCAGGCTAACCCAACCTCCCACCCCCCTCCCCTCTAGAACCCTCAGTTTGTTTTTCAGAGTCCATCGTCTCTCATGGTTCATCTACCCCTCC
>NW_027713600.1:0-328 GCF_054177405.1 Leptonychotes weddellii | reverse complement strand
CTGCTCTGCATCACCCTGCCCCATCCTTGGCTTTACAGTTACTGTCGCCTTCTGGAATGATCTTGGGTAAGCCATCTAGCAGAGCCCTCGACGCCTGCCAGGGCCTCAGGAAACATCTGTGGGGATAAAAATGAATAAAAAAAAAAATGCGTGAGAACACGAAGAGCAACTGTAGAGTCCCTTCCTGGGTCTGGAAGCCGCAGGGGCTCCTGAACCTGAGTCTGGTGACCAATATGGGCGAACCGCTCACTTCAGGAGCCCCAGCCTGCACTCAGAGGGGACGCTGGTGGCCACACAGGGCATGGTGGGCAGTGTTCTCACGGCAGTG
>NW_027713599.1:0-328 GCF_054177405.1 Leptonychotes weddellii | reverse complement strand
TTCCTTCACCAGGAGGAGTGGCACGGGAGCGCACTACAGGGATCTGCTGGGTTTGGAGACTCCACCCGGGGTCGGGTGCCAGAGATAGAAACCCTCGGTCACAGGCCAGGTGAGCACGGAGTGTGGCCCGAGACCGGGAGACAGGAGTGACTGACTGCTTTTCTCTGGGGGCTCACTGAGGAGCGGGGCCCCGAGTTCTTGGCTCCTCCGACTCCTCTGGGGCAGAGATTGGGAGGCCAACATTTTCACTCTTGGCCTCCAAAGCTGTACGGAAAGCTTGCAGGGAACAAAAGCTCCTGAGAGCAAACCCGAGCAGATTACTTAGCCC
>NW_027713598.1:0-328 GCF_054177405.1 Leptonychotes weddellii | reverse complement strand
CCCCGAAAATACACTAATTCTTATTCAATTTAGGAGTACTGATCTCTGCTCTGTTTCCATTCAAATCCTTCTTTTCATGTACTCCTTTGTGTCCATCTCTCTCTCCCTCTCTCTCTCTCTCTGTCATACACACACACACACCCCTATCTACTCTTTGCACCAAAATGCATATTTAATGCCTACTCTCTGGATCACAAAGTCTCTGCTAGAACCCAGCTCTGGGTGCCAACAACCCTGGCATAACTGCCATTTCCTCCTCTCTTTTCCCAAATTCTATTCGGAAGCCCCATACACAACTATAGCAGTGTGGCAGAGAAAGCCGTTCGTT
>NW_027713597.1:0-328 GCF_054177405.1 Leptonychotes weddellii | reverse complement strand
TTTTTTTTTTTTTTCTGGAATAAAAGACCACTTTCTATGGCTGCAGAGCCCTGTATGATCTGGCTTTCACCTGTGTCTCCAATCTTACCTCATCTCTCTCTGACTCATTCTGCTTCAGTCACACTGACTGCTTTGTTCCTGGTTTCTAGAAGTTGCTTACCTCAGGACCTTTGCACATGCTGTTCCTTCTGCCTGGAATACTTTCTCCCAACTTTCCCATGACTGGCCCCTTTTCGACCTTCACATCTTAGCTTCAGTGTTGCCTTCTCAGAACAGCTGTCCTGACCATTCTATCAGAAATGGGCTTCCCCAGAGACTATCTTGTTAC
>NW_027713596.1:0-328 GCF_054177405.1 Leptonychotes weddellii | reverse complement strand
GGTTTCTGAGGGGTTTGTTTTGTTTCAGTTTTTATTTTTATTTTTTCTATTCAAATGTCCTCAAGTTCATGGATTCTTTTTTCAGCTAGGTCAAGTCTTTTTTTTTTTTTTTCCTTTTTTAAGTTTTTATTTTTTTTTAAATTTTATTTTATTATGTTATGTTAGTCACCACACAATACATCATTAGTTTTTTTTTTTTTTAAGATTTTATTTATTTATTTGACAGAGACACAGTGAGAGAGGGAACACAAGCAGGGGGAGTGGGAGAGGGAGAGACAGGCTTCCCGCGGAGCAGGGAGCCTGATGTGGGGCTCGCTCCCAAGACCCT
>NW_027713595.1:0-328 GCF_054177405.1 Leptonychotes weddellii | reverse complement strand
GCAGATTTTTCTGGCACCTGGAAATTTAGGTTTCTATCACTGATACGATTGGTGTTGGAATTTACAAATGTTAACATATATTGGGTGTTTAATCCACATATGTACTAGGTATCTCAGAACAGTTTATTTTAAAACACCAGATCATAAGGTAGAATTTTTTTTTTTTTTAAAGATTTTATTTATTTATTTGACAGAGAGAGACACAGCGAGAGAGGGAACACAAGCAGGGGGAGTGGGAGAGGGAGAAGCAGGCTCCCCGCAGAGCAGGGAGCCCAATGCGGGACTCGATCCCAGGACCCTGGGATCATGACCTGAGCTGAAGGCAGTC
>NW_027713594.1:0-328 GCF_054177405.1 Leptonychotes weddellii | reverse complement strand
CTCACAAGAATTTTAAAGCAACCATCATAAAAATGCTTCAATACAATTGTGGATTCTCTTTAAATAAATGAAAAAATAGAAATCTCACAAAGAAAGTTATAAAAAGGAATTAAAAGGAGATTATGGAACTTAAAAATACAATAACAGAAATTTTGAAAACTCAGTGGATGACCTCATTAATAAAGACGATTGAAGACAGAATCAGTAAACTTAAAAACAGATCAATAAAATTTACTCAACTGGAACAACAGAAACTAAATACATTTTTTAGGGGAGATGAACCATGAGAGACTATGGACTCTGAGAAACAAACTGAGGGTTCTAGAGG
>NW_027713593.1:0-328 GCF_054177405.1 Leptonychotes weddellii | reverse complement strand
TTTTTTTTTTTTTTTAAAGATTTTATTTATTTATTTGAGAGCGAGAATGAGAGAGAGAGAGAGAGCATGAGAGGGGGAGGGTCAGAGGGAGAAGCGGACTCCCCGCTGAGCAGGGAGCCCGATGTGGGCCTCGATCCCGGGACTCCAGGATCACGACCTGAGCCGAAGGCAGACGCTTAACCGACTGAGCCACCCAGGCGCCCCTGTTGTGTTCCTATTTTCTAACATGCATACAATATATAATAAGAAAATGGAAATTTAAAAAAAAAATCATGAATTGTCATTTTACAAAATAATGACGGGCTATAGAAGATAAAAAAGTCATAAT
>NW_027713592.1:0-328 GCF_054177405.1 Leptonychotes weddellii | reverse complement strand
TGACTGTAATTGCCTCCTTTGCTAATGTTGCTCCTCATTTTTAGAGAATCCTTAATAGCTTTCCTCTTGGAGATTATTATCCTTTGAATATGTATATTTCTGTAAATATTCAGCACTGTCTTGTAAAAGGAAACCAGGATCCTGTCTGACAGTTGAACAGGACATGAGTTTATAATTTGGTATTGTGTTATTTTTTTTTTAAAGCTGCGAATATAATAATAAAGATTAAAACACTACAGGGAGTATGTGTCTGTGGCAGTTGTAGGTGTTAATTATGTTGTCAGATGGAAGAGTGAAAATTCAACCTCCTGAACTTGGGTCTTGGAAG
>NW_027713591.1:0-328 GCF_054177405.1 Leptonychotes weddellii | reverse complement strand
ATTTATTTATTTATTTATTTATTTGAGAGTGAGAGCACAAACAAGGGGAGGGGCAGAGGGAGAGGGAGAAGCAGGTTTCCTGCCTAGCAGGGAGCCCGATGCTGGGCTTGATCTCAGAACCACCCTGAAGCTTTACTGACCGAGCCACCCAGGCACCCCTGGTTTTTGTTTTGGAACCTGACTCAGATAATTTGGGAATGAGATGGGTCATGAGGAAACTGGTCAATAAATAAGAGCTGATAGGAAGAGCCAGCGTTCACTGGCCATTCACTTAGAAATGACACTAAATTGGGTGCCTGGGTGGCTGAGTCGGTTGAGCGACTGCCTT
>NW_027713590.1:0-5711 GCF_054177405.1 Leptonychotes weddellii | reverse complement strand
GGCTCTAGAGTTGGCTAGAGCTGCGTATTTCCCTTCTCCCATGTGGAAGGCCAGAACTGCCTGGAGTTGGGTATCTCCCTTCCTCTGGGGCACTTAGACTCTGACAACACTCCAGCAGGTCAGGCTCCGGTTAACAAGTTTCTCCTGAGGGCTTGCCTTGTTCAGGAGAGCAGAGTGTTCTGGCGTATTTCAAAGTGGTTCATTTTCCCTCCCCTTGCCAGAAGCAGGAAGGAAGTTTTCCTCTGATATTTACTGTAGGGACCTGGTCAAGATCCTGGAGGTAAACCTTACTATATTGTACCCCTGCCCCCCACCACCCCATGAATGAATCCCCCTGGAGTTTGTAAGTCTTAGGCTTGTCTACACTGAGCCCCCAGCAATTTGTCAACTACAGTTCAGGTTTTCCTACCATGGGCCTGGTTGCTGTAGTGGTTTCCCCTCGTGCGTCTGTTCTGGGAAGGCTCAACTCCCTATAATTGCCTATGTCTCCAGTCATTGGGGGCATTGCTTGGCCCTATGTCCTCCCCTCACTTCCAGATCCAAGAAGAGTACTGATTTTTCACTCTCTTTACCTTTTTACTTGTTGGTGGAGTTATGACCCACCTTACATGAGAATTGGAAACCAGATGTCTCTCTCATCCAGTTTTGATCATAATGTATAAACATCATTGTCCTGGCCTGAGAATGGCATGGTGGTCAAGGTATTAGACTATGAGAAGCTAGGTCACATCTCCAAGTAAACCCCTCTACTGTGGAGATAATAGCTGATGGCTAGAAGAGTATGGAATGATAATAAAGATATAAATTTTAGATGTAGTCTCAAAATAAGCTAGAGGGGGTATAGTTTTCCCACTGAACTCTTTTTGAAAGTTTCTCCAAGGAAAAACGTCCTGCCGAGTATCCTAGAGGATTTGCTCCCTAAGTAGATTCACACAATACCTTGGCTAGACCCTACTGGCACAATGATTAGCCACCCAGATCCCCTAGCATAGACCACTTACTGTATAGCTGCTAGGAGGGCTGTTGAAAACCCTTCAGGAATTGCCTCTAATGCAGAGAAAGAAGTACTTTTCTAGAGTTATCCTCTTCCTGAAACAGCCTACAACTAATGACTCATCAGAAAAACCCAGCTGTTTTAGCCCAGTAATGGGCCATTTTAGCTCCAGAACTTTCTGGATTTAGCTAAAGATGTAGTAAGTATTAAACAATAGGTCTACTTCTCAATTCTGCTCCCCCACCCTTCTTCCCAAAGGTGTTCATACCGAGGGCATTCTCTAATAAAAATCCTGATAACTCCTCCTCAATGTTTGCTTCTTGGGGAGTCCCACCTGTAACATATGCCTTATATCAAATTCTTGTTATGTTTTTACCATTTCTACTTATTCAGCTCAAACACTCTAATTATCTGCAAGGTCACCTTGACATTTACCACTCTATTAAAAACTCCTCCCAAGAAAATCATCCATGACTCTTTTATTATTAATATCCAGGAAATTTCAGACCTTATATAGATCTTTTAAAGATATTCAGAATAGTTATCTCCTTCCTCCTTCTTAAAATACACCAATGGTAGTTATGACAATACACTACCTTGGCTCTCTTTCTACTTGGGGTTTCTCCCTCTCAGTCTTCTTTTTAGGAAAACTTCTTATATTCTTCCATTCCTATAAGCTTTAGCCTACTTTAGACACTATTCTATTCTCAATCATACATTTGCTCTGAAAGATTGTCTTCATTCCCAGGCATTCAAATAGCAGTTATATTCTGATGACTGTTGGGTCGGTCCATGGCTCTTCCCTTAAATAGCTAACTATGTCTGCCCTTGAGTATCCTACAAGTTGTTCAGCTCATCATGACCACAACTGAGTTCATCAGTCTCTCATACTAGCTACTCCTCTTTTTTAATTTGTCAATTGTACAAAAGACATTTCCTTTCTCTTCACTCTTCAGACAGTAAAATGGTGTCAGCATTGGCTTACCTTCTCTGTTTTTGTACCTTTTCCATACATTTAGTCTCCAGTGCTGTCATTTCTACCTCCTTAATATTACTTATTGAAAATGAAAAGTTCTGGGGCACCTGGGTGGCTCAGTCATTAAGCATCTGCCTTTGGCTCAGGTCATGATCCCAGGGTCCTGGGATCGAGCCCCACATCGGGCTCCCTGCTCTGCGGGAAGCCTGCTTCTCCCCTCTTCCACTCCCCCTGCTTGTGTTCCTGCTCTCGCTGTGTCTCTCTCTGTCAAATAAATAAAATCTTAAAAAAAGAAAAGAAAATGAAAAATTCTCCTCCTTCTCATTTCCTATTTCCAATCTAATTAACAATCATCCCTAAGCAACTGGTCTCTTCATTAATGAGTTTGAGCTTCCTCATCATATTCTGTAAACTATAACCAGTGTGATTCTTCTAAAACACAAATGAGGAAATGCCACATCATGCTTAAAGCTGACTAATGACCTCTTACTGTTTTGATGCGTAAACATTTCCTGATGCCGATTATGAGGTCCTTCAAGATCAAGCCCCCCAGCTTATTTCATTACTCTCCACTTATATTATCTTTTGTGGCCATGTTGAAAGTCTTTTGGATTATGGTTCTTTGAATACTATATTTTCTCTCACCACTACTGGACCTTACCAAATGCAGTTTGCTCTTCTTGGAAACTTACCATAAATTGGAAACTCCCCTATCTGGCTCCTGTTCATTCAAACATGTTCTATTACTGTAGTTGTCACTGTTTCTGAAAAGCCTGTCCTTACCAAATGCAGATTTCCTTGGCTAGTGTTCCCATGATGATTCATTAACATAACACTCACCACACTTTCTTGAGATTTCTTGTCTTTCTTCTCTGTTAGATGAAAAGGGTCACATCTAAGGTGGTATTCATAGCATACTCCGCACCTAGCAAACTACATTTGTTGTGTTAATGAATTAATTATGTATGCATTATTCTATTACCATTTCTCATTTTGGCACACCCGGTTCTCAATTATATTCCTTCTAACTTCTCTATATTATGTCTTTATCCTTTAATCAGACCTTTAAAGACCATAAGATGTTTAAAATATCAGCTGTTAGTACTTGTGGCATTTTCTTTTCAGTAGTATTTAAGGTTGTTTAAAGTGACAGCCAAAAACAATCAAATACTCTGAGGTTGTGATTTCTAATGTTAGGACAACAGAAGTAAAACTAGATAAATACTAATTAAAGATGGATACCTAAGAAGCATTTTAGAATCAACATTAATTTCCCCTGAATATATTTTATTTAGTAGATTCAGACTGAATCTCTTATTTTGCCATTCACACATATTTTTGTCAATTTCTCTGGGCAAATATAGATGCCTCAAACTTCAGATGTAATCAAAATATTAGGTGAATTGGGGTTTTTTGTCCTTAAAAAATAAGACATGGTTATAGTTATAGTGACTTCTCATTTTACTGTTTTGCAAGAAAATTGTACTTCCTCTTTCACAGGGAGCCCCAGATGTCAGTGCCTGACAGCAGACCTAGCTCAGTGGTGGCCTAAGTGTCTCTGTAAGTTACCCCTCCCAACTGACCTAGTTTATCACACCTTCAGAGAAGACAAGCTATTCTTAGGGCACCCAGGTGCACTGATTGAGCAGGTTTTGCAGAGGCATTTCTGTCACAAGTTAACCTGTGATTAATATGAAATATTGAGTTATTTCATCCAATTTAATTCATGAGATTTAATGGTTTATTAGGAGTTCTTTTTTTGTACACCCTTATCTGGGCCATGTTTCCTCATGAATACAGAATTTTGTAAAGTAAACTTAAGAGCGTTTTTTACTGTTCTATATTAAGCATTTTTAATGTGTTTAGTATCAAGAAAATATATCATGACTTGCCTGGAATAGTTAGAAGTAGGTTGGGACCAGCAGCATTCGTGATATTAAAATAAAAAGAATCTGATAGCTTCCTCTTTGACATAGTACAGGAGAGAATCTAGCAAAGCTATTTAGAAGACATGATGTTACTGTGAATTATGAAACCTCTTTTCAACAGGTTGCCCGCAGATACTGTGTGTATATGTATGTGTTTGAGCTGTATCTGACTTTGAATGGGGTACTCTATTAGGTGGCACATTATCGCATGGGCAATTTTGTATCTGAACAGCCCATAATTCACATTGTTAAAAGACCTATAACTATCTTTATTAAACAACATAGCTTCTCTTTTCTCCCTGTACTTTATATTGGAGAAATGCTAGAAAAAGCCAAGAGGAAAAAAAGCATTTTTTCCCTGGCACCATTCCTATCTTCTGAATCTGAAGTCCTCAAATAAAATGGCCAGTTCTTATTGCCACATTCTAGCCATCTTTCTCTTATGAAATATTTTTTTAAAAAACCACAAGGAATTAAAAGGAGAATCAAATATAACATACAAGAGGACAATTAGAAAACACTCATTGGCTTCACCCTGCTTCTTTACAACATCTTCCCTTATTGTTTTTTTTTTTTAAAAGATTTTATTTATTTATTTGAGAGAGAGAGAGCAAGAGAGAGAGCACCAGTAAGGAGATTGGGAGAGAGGGGCAGAGAGAGAGAGGGAGAAGCAGATTTCCCTCTTAGCAGGGAGCCCGATGTGGGACTAGATCCCAGGACCCCACGATCATGACCTGAGCTGAAGGCAGACGCTTAACCAAATGAGCCAACCAGGCACCCTGCCTTATTGGTTTTAAATTTGAGTTTTAATAATAAGTCTTTTGATAAGAGTGTTAATACACAGAACATAGAACATATTACTTTCATAAATTGGATAGTGTGAGGGATTGAACACTGAGATTTTGGGGTGCCTACCCTGTATAAGGCATTATATTTCCTGACTCATGTAAAAATATTTCATTAACTTCTCACAAAACCTTATCAAGCAGATAAGATTATGCTCATCTTACAAATTAGATTCTAAGAATTTACAAGACTTACTCAAGGTCTCTCATCTTGTAAGTGGCAAATGATAGATTAACATTAGCAGTGTCTGATCGCATCACGATTTTTTTAAGTCATACAATGTTTCTTTCCTTCTCCCTTGGACATACCAGTAAAAGAATAATCAGAAATAATATGATATCTTGCATTTGTACAATAACAATATCTAAAAAAATACTTTCACAAAAGTAGCTCACAGAAATAATGTCAGGTAGTTTTTTGTATCAGTTTTCCTGATGAAGAAATTAAGACCAGCAAGCAAATGACCTTTCTCTAAGACTCTCAGAAGTTAGGGTCTGCTGACATTTGCCCTTCAATTCTTTTCATTCCCAGTCCAGCTGCTTTTTCTGTTCATGCCACTCAAAAATTATATTTAAATCTGTCTTTACTTTTTTTTCTTTCTTTTTTTAATTATATTCTATTATGTTATGCTAATCACCATACATTACGTCATTAGTTTTTGGTGTAGGGTTCCGTGATTCATTATTTGCGTATAACACCCAGTGCTCCATTCAATACATGCCCTCTTTAATACCCATCACCAGGCGAACCCCTCCCCCCACCCCTTCCCCTCTAGAACCCTCAGTTTGTTTCTCAGAATACATAGTCTCTCATGGTTCGTCTCCCCCTCCGATTTCCCCCCCTTTATTTTTCCCTTCCCAATAACTTTTTTTTTTTTTAACATATAATGTATTATTTGTTTCAGTGCTACAGGTCTGTGATTCAACAGTCTTACACAATTCACAGCACTCACCATAGCACATACCCT
>NW_027713589.1:0-328 GCF_054177405.1 Leptonychotes weddellii | reverse complement strand
TCTTTCTCAAATATTCAACTATTTCTCAGCTCCTCACAGTGACTGTGGCAGGGAGATGGGACAGAGTTGGCTGGGCTCCTGAGTAATGAGATCCAGTGAAAATAAAGTTGATAAGCTCAGGAACATTGTGCATCGGCTGGGTTTTCAGGGGATAATACACACACCTAGAAGTTCTAGGTATGTCCCGGGGCAGATGAACAAGGGTCGGAGCTGTTATGGTGGCTCAGGCTTTCTCTGTCTCGTCCCCAGCCTCTACCCACCAAATGCTAGTAGCATCTCCCCAATAAAAATGTCCCAGCCAAAAATGTCTCCAGATGTTGTCCAGTGT
>NW_027713588.1:0-328 GCF_054177405.1 Leptonychotes weddellii | reverse complement strand
TTCTTCTAAAGCAGCCAGTCCCCCATCAGACTTGTCTGAACTGGACAGAGTGCTGGCAGAGGTCACCCATGTCAGGGTCCACCTGGGCTCCCCACCTGCTGAGCCTGTGACCTTGGGCAAGTTGCCTTCTGGCGCTGGGCCTCGGTTTCCCAGACTGTAAAACAGGGACGGCCTCTCTGCTCAGGCCTCACGGGGCCAGGCCTCCGCGAGCCGTGGGCAGAAAACTTTGCAGGGAGGTTGGATGCAGGAGCGAGTGTTATGATTTTCCCTGAGCTCACCAACGTCTCAGGAAGCTGGCAGCGCTCTCTGGGGCATCGAGGCCCACAGT
>NW_027713587.1:0-328 GCF_054177405.1 Leptonychotes weddellii | reverse complement strand
AGGCACTTTCCAATGTCACAGCCGAGAGGGCACTACTGGCATCTGGTGGGTAGAGACCAGGGATGCTGCTAACCATCCACCAACGCACAGAACAGCCCCCCACAACACAGAATAATCACCCCTACGTATGGCATTGTTGAATCACTATATTATACACCTGAAACTAACGTAACACTGTATGTCAACCAACTGGAATTAAAATAAAAACTTAAAAAGAAACAGAATTACCAGTCCTAAAATACCAATGGCGCCATGCTGGAAAAGCCTTGCCAAGACCACACCACTATCTCTCTTGCCCAGATGATCTCAGCAGCCTCCTCACTGTTCT
>NW_027713586.1:0-328 GCF_054177405.1 Leptonychotes weddellii | reverse complement strand
GTTGTAGGTCTGGAAGAAACTCAGAATCATACACTCTCCTCTCACAAAATAGACCTATTTTCCCAAAGTTCCTTCTGTTGGAAATACCCATTCTTTGTAATGTCAAAGTGTGTTTTGTGGAAAAGGGTCCTGTGATAAATCTGATTCAACAAATATTTATAAGCGATTACAAAGTGCCAGGCACAGTTCTACGCACTTAAAAATGTGCGAGAAATGTGGGTTAAACAAAATAAATTTTGTGCTGCAAAATCCTTCTTTTAGCATGCCATTATAAGCTCAAGAGAAGGGCTATAGTTTGCACTGTCTCCCAAATCTTTTAAACCAGGTT
>NW_027713585.1:0-328 GCF_054177405.1 Leptonychotes weddellii | reverse complement strand
TTTCCTTTCCTTTCCTTGATAACTTTTCATATTGGAATAATTTCAGATTTACAGAAAAGTTGCAAAGATAGTACTGAGTTCCTATTTTTCCTTTACCTGGCTTCCTCTAATGTTAACTGCCTGCTTAAATATGGTGTGTTTGTCAAAACTAAGAAATTAACATTGGTACAATACGTTTAACTAAAGTATAGACTGTATTTAGACTTTACCAAATGAAATTTAATCTTCCTAAATTACTAGTTTTTCCACTAGGGTTCTTTATTTGTCCCAGGATCTACTATAGCATACTACACAGATTGTGGAATAGCGGAGTATTGTTTTCATTTTA
>NW_027713584.1:0-328 GCF_054177405.1 Leptonychotes weddellii | reverse complement strand
CCTTTTTGATTTTGACTTGGTTAGATATTAGTTCTTTTATTTCTCCAGAAAGGATTTCTCTAATAACTTCCATGCTTTTTTCAAGCCCAGCTAGTATCTTTAAAATCGTCATTCTGAACTCTAGTTCCGACATCTTACTAATGTCCGTATTGATTAAGTCCCTGGCAGTCGGTACTGCCTCTTGTTCTTTTTTTTTGAGGTGATTTTTTCTGTCTTGTCATTTTGTCCAGAGGATAATAGATGAATGAGAGAACAAAATGCTAACAGGGTAACAATGACCCCAGAAGAATATACACTAAACAAAGCAGAAGACCCCTGAAACTAGGGG
>NW_027713583.1:0-328 GCF_054177405.1 Leptonychotes weddellii | reverse complement strand
AATAAAATCCCCAAGCTGCTTTAAATATCAACTATTTCAAAACAAAAAGTTTTTTTGATAAATATAAATCATATAATGACATCTCCAATCCTCTATTCTATTTGGGAAATCCAACAGAGATTTAGATATTATTATTTTTAAAGATTTATCTATTTTAGAGAGAGAGAGAAAAAATGTGTGAACGTGCAAGTTGCGGGGGGCGAAGCAGCAAAGACAGAGAGAAAGAGAAAATCCTGCAGCAGACTCCCCACTGAGAATGAAGCCTAACATGGGGCTCTATCAGGACCCTGAGATCATGACCTGAGCTGAAATCAAGAGTTGGCCCCTT
>NW_027713582.1:0-328 GCF_054177405.1 Leptonychotes weddellii | reverse complement strand
TCTGGGGCCCGGCTCTGCCCAGGCAGCCACCCGACCCTGCGCTTTGTGCTGCCCCCACGTCCAGATCCGGGTCAGTGCTCAAGCCAAGGCCTGGTGCATGGTGACCGCATGCGGGTCCCTGATGCTCACGGCCTCCTGGTCCCCTGGGCCCTGAGGGAGGCGTCCCAGCTGCTCCGTAGGCAGAGTCGCTCCTGCTTCCAGATCTGGCAAGTTTTCAACAAAGCTGCAGAAGACCCTGTGTTCCTTTCTTCAGGAAGTGGTGCCACCAAATGCCTGTCACCCAGGCCAGTGACCTGCACACGTGTCATCCTATGGGCCTCCCTCCTCT
>NW_027713581.1:0-328 GCF_054177405.1 Leptonychotes weddellii | reverse complement strand
TGTGCCCCATGCGGAACTGCCTGCCTCTCAGGCCCCAGGACCAGGCGGGCCTCAGCCAGCAACTTGCCCATCCCCGGTGTGGAGACAAGGCCCACCACAGAAGGACCTGCAGGAAGAGGTCAATGTTGTTACCTTGGGGTTCCCACAGGGCCCTTTTCTCCTCAGATGGATTCTTTGGGCCTCACTAAATCCCCCCTTCCCCTTAATCTTCAGTTCCCTGTTTGTCACATCCTTGGGCATCTTGTGACCTTCCCCCATCTCGGCCAGTACCTGAGTCACCAGACTCGCGCACCACATCCCAGTTCAGCAGCATCTTCACCTGATTTGA
>NW_027713580.1:0-328 GCF_054177405.1 Leptonychotes weddellii | reverse complement strand
TAGGACCGAATCTGTATGAAAAATATATTTTGGTCATCTGAATGTCCAAATACTTATTTTTTATAGATGATAATATTTCATATACATCTAGGATTATTGTCTTGATGAATTGATCCCTTTATCTTTATGAAATTTACTTCCTTACCTCTGGTAATATTTCTTGTTCTGAATTCTATTTTGTCTAATGTTAATATAGCCACTCTGGGTTCCTAACAGTTATTGTTTGTGTGGTATATCTTATTCCATACTTTTGCTTTTGACTTATTTGTGGATTTCTTTTAATCTACTTTGATCATCTTTGGCTTTTAATTAGAATGTTCAGATTATT
>NW_027713579.1:0-5711 GCF_054177405.1 Leptonychotes weddellii | reverse complement strand
GCATTCCCACCAACAGTGTAGGAGGGTTCCCCTTTCTCCGCATCCCCGCCAACATCTGTCGTTTCCTGACTTGTAAATTCTAGCCATTCTGATTGGTGTGAGGTGGTATCTCATTGAGGTTTTGATTTGGATTTCCCTGATAAAGATTTTTTTTATGTAGTCTAGACACTAGACCCTTATCAGATATAAGATGTGTAGGGCACCTGGCTGGCTCAGTGGGTGAAGCATGTGACACTAGGTCTCAGGGTTGCGAATTCAAGCCCCACGTTGGGCGTAGAGATTATTTAAAAATAAAATCTTAAAAAAAGATGATTTTTTTTTTTAAATTAAGCTCTACGTCCATCGTGGGGCTCAACTCATGACCCTGAGATCAAGAGTAAAGTGCTCCACCAACTGAGCCAGCGAGACACTCCTTGCTAATATTTTTGCCCATTCCATGGGCTGTCTTTTCACTTTCTTTATAGTGTCTTTTGATGCACAAACATTTTTCATTTTTTAAAAATATTTTATTTATTTGCCAGAGAGAGAGCAAGAGAGAGAGCACAAGTTGGCAGAGCGGCAGGCAGAAGGAGAAGCAGGCTCTCCGCTGAGCAAGAAGCCCGATGTGGGGCTCGATCCCAGGACCCTGGGATCATGACCTGAGCCAAAGGCAGATGCTTAACTGACTGAGCCACCCAGGCGCCCCACGTTTTTCATTCTGATGAAGTTCAATTTATTTTTTCTTTGATCGTTTCTGCTTTAATTGTCACATGTAAAAAAAAACAAACAAACACTGCCTAATCATGGTTACAAAGATTTACACCTATGTTTCCTGATAAGAGTTTTATGGTTTTATTTCTTGTATTTAGGTCTTTGATCCATTTTGAGTTAATGTTTGTACAGGGTGTGAGGTATGGGTCCTAACCCATTCTTTTGCATGTGGATATCAAGTGTCCCAATACCATGTATTGAAAAGACTATTCTTTCCCCTACTGAATTGTCTTGCACCCTTGTCAAAAATCAATTGACCACAAATGTGAGGATTTACTTATGGACATTAAATTCTGTTCCAATGACATCTATGTCTGTATTTATGCCAGTACCACACTGTCTTGGTTACTGTTAGCTTTGTAGTAAGTTCTGAAATGGGGAAATGTGAGTCCTTTAACTTTGTTCTTCTTTTTCAAGATTGTTTTAGCTTTTCTATGTCCCTTGAATTTCCATATGAAATTTAGGATCAGCTTGTTAGATTCTGCAAAGACAACTGGCATTTTGACGGGTATCACCTTAAATCCATAGACCAATTTGAGGCATACTGCTATCTTAACAATATCAAATCTTCTGATCTGTGACCATGTGTTTCCATTTTTTAAGGTCTTCTTTAATTTCTGTCTATAGTATTTTGTAGTTTTTAGAGTGTAAGTTTTGTACTACTTTCTTTTTTTTTTTTTTAAAGATTTTATTTACTTATTTGAGAGAGAGAGAATGAGAGACAGAGAGCATGAGAGGGAGGAGGGTCAGAGGGAGAAGCAGACTCCCTGCCGAGCAGGGAGCCCGATGCGGGACTTGATCCCGGGACTCCAGGATCATGACCTGAGCCGAAGGCAGTCGCTTAACCAACTGAGCCACCCAGGCGCCCCTGTACTACTTTTGATAAATTTATTCCTAAGCATATTATTCTTTTTGATGTTATTGCAAGTGTAATTCTTTTCTGAATTTCATTTTCAGTTTGTTCATTGCCCTTATAGAAATATAATTGAGGGATGCCTGGCTGGCTCAGTCAGTAGACTCTTGATCTCAGGGTAGTGAGTTCGAGCATAGAGATTACTTACAGCATAGAGATTGGGCATAGATATTACTTTGTTTTTTTAAAAAGATTTTATTTATCTATTTAACAGAGAGAGAGAGAGCACAAGCAGGAGGAGCGGTAGGCAGAGGGAGAGGGACAAACAGGCTCCCCGATGAGCAAGGAGCCCGATGTGGGGCTCGATCCCAGGATCCTGGGATCATGACCTGAGCCAAAGGCAGACGCTCAACCAACTGAGCCACTCAGGTGTCCCTAGAGATTACTTTAAAAAAAGAAAGAAATGTAATTGATATTTCTATATTGATTTTGTATCCTGCAACCTTGTTGAACTTACTTATTAGTTTCTAATAGTGTTTTAATGGATTCCTTAGGACTTTCTTTTTTTTAGTTTTTTTTTCGGGTAAAGTACACATACCTTTGCCACCTTAACCATTTTATTTATTTTAAGTAATCTCTACCCACAACTTTAAGTAATCTCTACCTCAAATGTGGGGCTCGAACTCACAACCCAGAGATCAAGAGTCACATGCTCCAGTGACTGAGCCAGCCAGATGCCCTTCCTTAGGATTTTCCATATAAAAGATCATGTCATTTGCAAACAGAGATAATTTTACTTCTTCTCTTTCAATATGGATGCCTTTTACTTCTTTTCCTTGCCTAATTGCTCTAGTTCAAACTTCTAGTACAGTACAATGTTGAATAGAAATGGTGAGAGTAAACATCCTTGTCTTGTTCTTGATCATAGGGGGAAAGTATTCAGTTTTTCACTATTAAGTATGATGGTAGCTCTGTGTTTTTTGTAGACACCCTTTACCAGACTGAGGAAGTTCACTCAACATTAACTTTCTAAGATTCAGGGCACCTGGATGGCTCAGTTGGTTAAGCGACTGCCTTTGGCTCAGGTCATGATCCTGGAGTCCCAGGATTGAGTCCCACATCAGGCTCCCTGGTCAGCGGAGGGTCTGCTTCTCCCTCTGACCCTCCCCCCTCTCATGCTCTCTCTCTCTCTCATTCTCTCTCTCTCAAATAAATAAATAAAATCTTTTAAAAAAACTTTCTGAGAGTCATCCATATTGTTGTGCATCACTGTCTATCATTAACTCTTAGCTGTATAGTATTCCTTTGTGGGAATATATCACAATTCATTCCTTCTACCTTGTTGATTGACTTTTTGTTAGCTTACAGTTTTTAGCTACTACAAATAGTGCTCCTGTGAATTTAGTACATATTATTTGCTGAACACATGTGCACAATCCTGTTGGTATAGACCTAGCAGTGGACTTGCTGAGCCAGAGGAGGTGAATATATTCAATTTTTGAATTTTTATGATCAAAGTTGTCAATCTTGATTTTTTTTAAAAGATTTTATTTATTTATTTGTCAGAGAGAGAGAAAGTGCACAAGCAGGGGGAAGGGCAGAGGGAGAAGCAGGCATCCTGCTGAGCAAGGAGCCCGATGAGGGACTTGATCCTGGGACCCTGGGATCATGACCTGGGCCGAAGGCAGACACTTAACTGACTGAGCCACCCAGGCGTCCCTCAATCTTGATTTTGTAAGAATATTAATAGTACTGACTAATACACTGAATTTTAAAGGATTTCTTTTTTTTTTAAGATTTTATTTATTTATTTCACAGAGAGAGACACAGCGAGAGAGGGAACACAAGCAGGGGGAGTGGGAGAGGGAGAAGCAGGCTTCCCAATGTGCAGGGAGCCCGATGTGGGGCTCGATCCCAGGACCCTAGGATCATGACCTGAGCCGAAGGCAGATGCTTAACAACTGAGCCACCCAGGCGCCCTTTAAAGGATTTCATAGGTTCATAGAGATACTTTAAAAAGGCAGGGGTGGGGAGCTTTTCTTTGTAGAAGAATGCCAGCTAATAAATCTACAAGAAATGCTAGCATTATAAAATCACCATTTTTCACTGACCAAAGTTAAAAACTGATTCAGACCAGGATCATTAATAGATGATCCTTAAAAGTTGGGAAACGGTATTCACATGATCTCAAAGTACCACCCCACAGATTACATATTAATTACACAGAGAAAGGTACTGTATTCGTTTTTTATTTCTGCTGTAACAAATTACTACAAATTTACTGGCTTAAAACAACACAAACTTATTATTCCATACTATATCGGTCGGAAGTCCAGCACTGCATTGCATTTCTTTGCTCAAGGTCTCACAGGGATAAAATCAAAGTTTCTGCATTCTCTTTTAGATACTCTGGGGAAGAATCCACTTGCAAGCTCATTCAAGATGTTGGCAGAATTTAGTTCCATGCAGTTGTAAGACTGAAGTCCACATTCCCTTAACATGTGGTCTTCTCCATCTCTAAGCCACAATGCATCAAATCCTTCTGCTTTGAATAAATAAATCTACTTTTAAGGGCTCATGTGATTACAATGGACCCAATGAGATAATCCAAGACAATCTCCCTATTTTTTTTTAAAGATTTTATTTACTTCTTTGACAGAGAGAGACACAGTGAGAGAGGGAACACAAGCAGGGGGAGTGGGAGAGGGAGAGGGAGAAGCAGGCTCCCCACCGAGAAGGGAGCCGGACGTGGGGCTCGATCCCAGGACCCTGGGATCATGACCTGAGCTGAAGGCAGACGCTTAACGACTAAGCCACCCAGGTGCCCCCAATCTCCCTATTTTAATAATTAGTAACCTTAATTATAACTGCAAAGTCCTTTTTGCCATGTAATGTAACACATTCATTGGGAGAGAAGGTTGTGGGGGCCAAAATTCTGCCTACAACAGTACTTTACCGTGGAAGGATCTGGGGGGAACCACCTTAACCAAATGATCAAATTTAGCATCACAAATAGTGGAACAAACTGACATTATGCACCTCTAAGTGTGATGTAATGAGAAGTATGTATCATCCATGACATATTTTCGCCAAAACTTTTTAATCTGAATCTAGTCATGAGGATATAATCAGACAAATTCAGATTGTGAGATATTCTGCAAGACAAAAGACAACTAGCCAGAACTCTGCAAATGTCTTGAAGACAAAAGAAAAAAGCAAGGAGGCTTTTTAGATTAAATGAGACTAAAGAGGGGTACCTGGCTGGCTCAGTCAGAAGAGCATGCAACTCAAGATTTGTGCATCATTGTCTATCATTAATTCTTAGCTGTATAGTATGCCTTTGTGGGAATATATCACAATTCATTCCTCTTGGGGTGGAGAGTTCGAGCCTCATGTTGGGTACAGAGATTACTTAAAAAAATAATAAACTTTTAAAAAGGAGGAGACTGGGGGTGCCTGGATGGCTCAGTCACTAGAGAAAATGACTCCTAATCTCAGGGTTGTAAATTTGAGGCCCATGTTGGGTATAGAGATTACTTAAAAATCTTTTTTTTTTTAAGATTTTATTTATTTATTTGACAGAGAGAGAGAAAGCACAAGTAGGGGGAGCAGCAGACAGAGGGAGAGGGAGAAGCAGGCTCCCTGCCAAGTGGGGAGCCCGACTCGGGGCTTGATCCCAGGACCCCTGGATCATGACTTGAGCTGAAGGCAGACGCCTAACGACTGAGCCACCCAGGTGCCCCTAAAAATAAAATCTTAAAAAAAAAAAAAAGGAAACTAGACTAGAGAAATAAGACATTATAAAATGCATTTTCCTGGGGCACTTGGCTGGCTCAGTTGCTAGAGCACATGACTCTTGATCTCAGGGTTGTAGGTTCAAGCCCCACATTGGGTGTAGAGATTTCTTTTTTTTTTTTTTTTAAAGATTTTATTTATTTGACAGAGAGAGACACAGTGAGAGAGGGAACACAAGCAGGGGGAGTGGGAGAAGGAGAAGCAGGCTTCCCATGGAGCAGGGAGCCCGATGCGGGGCTCGATCCCAGGACCCTGGGATCAGGACCTGAGCCGAAGGCAGACGCTTAACGACTGAGCCACCCAGGCGCCCCTC